>NW_027139882.1:0-2500 GCF_035084215.1 Heptranchias perlo | reverse complement strand
TTTCCAATATCAGCGAAAGAGTGAGTGGGATATCAAACCCTGTGATCGGGGTTTACAGAGACCCCCGTCAGGGCAGCAAATTCAGGGGTACAGGAGAAGGGGACAGATTAACTCTCACACCAACTCTCTCAATCACAAGACTCCAATTATAAAATATACGATCATAAATAAACATTTCTATCTGTGTGTACAATATCCAGATATTTCTTTCCATGTGCGTGTATATTAAGTATGTTTATTATGTATATTTATGGGTGAGAATCCTCTGGTGTACACAGAATGCCTGAAATCTGGGGGTCCTGGGTCCACATCGATGTCTGACCCCACTCTCCCTCTCTAATATTTCATTTCATACCCGGTCAGAATCTCCCACTGTCCCGTTAGATTCCCCCGAATCCCCCTCGTCCAGAAAATACAGGCCGGGACGGACATTTACAGTATACATAATATTGTACACACACTCACACTCACCCCTCACACACACTCACACACACCCCTCACACACACACACCCCTCACACACACTCTCACCCCTCACACACACTCACCCCTCACACTCACACTCCACACACTCACACCTCACACACTCTCACCCCCTCACACACTCTCACCCCTCACACACTCTCACCCCTCACACACACTCCTCACACCACCTCCCACACACTCTCACCCCCCTCACACACTCACCCCTCACACTCACACTCACCCCTCACACACTCACCCCTCACACTCACACTCACCCCTCACACACACTCTCACCCCTCACACACTCTCACCCCTCACACACTCTCACCCCTCACACACTCTCACCCCTCACACACTCTCACCCCTCACACACTCACCCCCCTCACACACTCACCCCTCACACTCACACTCACCCCTCACACACACTCACCCTCACACTCACACTCACCCCTCACACACACTCTCACCCCTCACACACTCTCACCCCTCACACACACTCACCCCTCACACTCACACTCACCACCCACTCACCCACACACTCACCCTCACACTCACACTCACCCCTCACACACTCTCACCCTCACACACACTCACCCCTCACACTCACCTCACCCCTCACACCACACTCACCCCTCACACACTCTCACCCCTCACACACACTCACCCCTCACACACACTCACCCACACACACTCACACTCACTCACGCCTCACCACTCTCACCCCTCACACTCACTCACCCCTCACACACACTCACCCCTCACACACTCTCACCCCTCACACACACTCACCCCTCACACTCACTCACCCCTCACACACACTCACCCTCACCACTCACACTCACCCCTCACACACACTCACCCCTCACACACACTCACCCCTCACACACACTCACCCCTCACACACTCTCACCCCTCACACACACTCACCCCTCACACACACTCACCCCTCACACACACTCACCCCTCACACACACTCACCCCTCACACTCACTCACCCCTCACACTCACTCACCCCTCACACACACACTCACCCCTCACACTCACTCACCCCTCACACTCACTCACCCCTCACACACTCTCACCCCTCACACTCACTCACCCCTCACACTCACTCACCCCTCACACACACTCACCCCTCACACACACTCACCCCTCACACACTCTCACCCCTCACACACACTCACCCCTCACACTCACTCACCCCTCACACACACTCTCACCCCTCACACTCACTCACCCCTCACACTCACTCACCCCTCACACACACTCACCCCTCACACTCACTCACCCCTCACACTCACTCACCCCTCACACACACACTCACCCCTCACACTCACTCACCCCTCACACACACTCACCCCTCACATTCACTCACCCCTCACACTCACTCACCCCTCACACACTCACTCACCCCTCACACACACTCTCACCCCTCACACACACTCACCCCTCACACTCACTCACCCCTCACACTCACTCACCCCTCACACTCACTCACCCCTCACACACACACTCACCCCTCACACACACTCACCCCTCACACACACTCTCACCCCTCACACTCACTCACCCCTCACACTCACTCACCCCTCACACTCACTCACCCCTCACACACACACACACTCTCACCCCTCACACTCACTCACCCCTCACACACACTCTCACCCCTCACACACTCTCACCCCTCACACTCACACTCACCCCTCACACACACTCACCCCTCACACTCACCCTCCCCTCACACACACTCTCACCCCTCACACTCACTCACCCCTCACACACACTCACCCCTCACACTCACTCACCCCTCACACACACACACACTCACCCCTCACACACACTCACCCCTCACACTCACTCACCCCTCACACACACACACACACTCACCCCTCACACTCACTCACCCCTCACACACACTCACCCCTCACACTCACTCACCCCTCACACACACTCTCACCCTCACACACACACACCCCTCACACACTCTCACCCCTCACACTCACACTCACCCCTCACACACCCTCACACACTCTCAA
>NW_027139881.1:0-82358 GCF_035084215.1 Heptranchias perlo | reverse complement strand
TCACCTTCAGGGGGAGAAACAGTGACTGGGACTGAACCCCATCATCACACAGCACCTTCAGGGGAGAGAAACAGTGACTGGGACTGAACCCCATCATCACACAGCACCTTCAGGGGGAGAAACAGTGACTGGGACTGAACCCCATCATCACACAGCACCTTCAGGGGGAGAAACAGTGACTGGGACTGAACCCCATCATCACACAGCACCTTCAGGGGGAGAAACAGTGACTGGGACTGAACCCCATCATCACACAGCACCTTCAGGGGGAGAGAAACAGTGACTGGGACTGAACCCCATCATCACACAGCACCTTCAGGGGGAGAAACAGTGACTGGGACTGAACCCCATCATCACACAGCACCTTCAGGGGGAGAAACAGTGACTGGGACTGAACCCCATCATCACACAGCACCTTCAGGGGGAGAAACAGTGACTGGGACTGAACCCCATCATCACACAGCACCTTCAGGGGGAGAAACAGTGACTGGGACTGAACCCCATCATCACACAGCACCTTCAGGGGGAGAAACAGTGACTGGGACTGAACCCCATCATCACACAGCACCTTCAGGGGGAGAAACAGTGACTGGGACTGAACCCCATCATCACACAGCACCTTCAGGGGAGAGAAACAGTGACTGGGACTGAACCCCATCATCACACAGCACCTTCAGGGGGAGAGAAACAGTGACTGGGACTGAACCCCATCATCACACAGCACCTTCAGGGGAGAAACAGTGACTGGGACTGAACCCCATCATCACACAGCACCTTCAGGGGGGAGAAACAGTGAGTGGGACTGAACCCCATCATCACACAGCACCTTCAGGGGGAGAAACAGTGACTGGGACTGAACCCCATCATCACACAGCACCTTCAGGGGGAGAAACAGTGACTGGGACTGAACCCATCATCACACAGCACCTTCAGGGAGAGAAACAGTGAGTGGGACTGAACCCCATCATCACACAGCACCTTCAGGGGGGGAGAAACAGTGACTGGGACTGAACCCCATCATCACACAGCACCTTCAGGGAGAGAAACAGTGACTGGGACTGAACCCCATCATCACACAGCACCTTCAGGGGGGAGAAACAGTGACTGGGACTGAACCCCATCATCACACAGCACCTTCAGGGAGAGAAACAGTGAGTGGGACTGAACCCCATCATCACACAGCACCTTCAGGGGGGTAGAAACAGTGACTGGGACTGAACCCCATCATCACACAGCACCTTCAGGAGAGAAACAGTGACTGGGACTGAACCCCATCATCACACAGCACCTTCAGGGGGAGAAACAGTGACTGGGACTGAACCCCATCATCACACAGCACCTTCAGGGGGAGAAACAGTGACTGGGACTGAACCCCATCATCACACAGCACCTTCAGGGGGAGAAACAGTGAGTGGGACTGAACCCCATCATCACACAGCACCTTCAGGGGGAGAGAAACAGTGAGTGGGACTGAACCCCATCATCACACAGCACCTTCAGGGGGGAGAAACAGTGAGTGGGACTGAACCCCATCATCACACAGCACCTTCAGGGGGAGAGAAACAGTGACTGGGACTGAACCCCATCATCACACAGCACCTTCAGGGGGAGAGAAACAGTGACTGGGACTGAACCCCATCATCACACAGCACCTTCAGGGGGAGAAACAGTGACTGGGACTGAACCCCATCATCACACAGCACCTTCAGGGGGAGAAACAGTGACTAGGACTGAACCCCATCATCACACAGCTACCTTCAGGGGAGAGAAACAGTGACTGGGACTGAACCCCATCATCACACAGCACCTTCAGGGGGAGAAACAGTGACTGGGACTGAACCCCATCATCACACAGCACCTTCAGGGGGAGAGAATGGGACTGAACCCCATCATCACACAGCACCTTCAGGGGGGAGAAACAGTGACTGGGACTGAACCCCATCATCACACAGCACCTTCAGGGGGAGAAACAGTGACTGGGACTGAACCCCATCATCACACAGCACCTTCAGGGGGAGAAACAGTGACGTGGGACTGAACCCCATCATCACACAGCACCTTCAGGGGGAGAGAAACAGTGACTGGGACTGAACCCCATCATCACACAGCACCTTCAGGGGGAGAAACAGTGACTGGGACTGAACCCCATCATCACACAGCACCTTCAGGGGGGAGAAACAGTGACTGGGACTGAACCCCATCATCACACAGCACCTTCAGGGGGAGAAACAGTGAGCTGGGACTGAACCCCATCATCACACAGCACCTTCAGGGGAGAGAAACAGTGACTGGGACTGAACCCCATCATCACACAGCACCTTCAGGGGAGAGAAACAGTGACTGGGACTGAACCCCATCATCACACAGCACCTTCAGGGGGAGAAACAGTGAGTGGGACTGAACCCCATCATCACACAGCACCTTCAGGGGGAGAGAAACAGTGACTGGGACTGAACCCCATCATCACACAGCACCTTCAGGGGGAGAAACAGTGACTGGGACTGAACCCCATCATCACACAGCACCTTCAGGGGGAGAAACAGTGACTGGGACTGAACCCCATCATCACACAGCACCTTCAGGGGGGAGAAACAGTGACTGGGACTGAACCCCATCATCACACAGCACCTTCAGGGGGAGAAACAGTGACTGGGACTGAACCCCATCATCACACAGCACCTTCAGGGGGAGAGAAACAGTGAGTGGGACTGAACCCCATCATCACACAGCACCTTCAGGGGGAGAAACAGTGACTGGGACTGAACCCCATCATCACACAGCACCTTCAGGGGGGAGAAACAGTGACTGGGACTGAACCCCATCATCACACAGCACCTTCAGGGGGAGAAACAGTGACTGGGACTGAACCCCATCATCACACAGCACCTTCAGGGGGGAGAAACAGTGACTGGGACTGAACCCCATCATCACACAGCACCTTCAGGGGGAGAAACAGTGACTGGGACTGAACCCCATCATCACACAGCACCTTCAGGGGGAGAAACAGTGACTGGGACTGAACCCCATCATCACACAGCACCTTCAGGGGAGAGAAACAGTGACTGGGACTGAACCCCATCATCACACAGCACCTTCAGGGGAGAGAAACAGTGACTGGGACTGAACCCCATCATCACACAGCACCTTCAGGGGGAGAAACAGTGACTGGGACTGAACCCCATCATCACACAGCACCTTCAGGGGGAGAAACAGTGACTGGGACTGAACCCCATCATCACACAGCACCTTCAGGGGAGAAACAGTGACTGGGACTGAACCCCATCATCACACAGCACCTTCAGGGGGGAGAAACAGTGAGTGGGACTGAACCCCATCATCACACAGCACCTTCAGGGGGAGAAACAGTGACTGGGACTGAACCCCATCATCACACAGCACCTTCAGGGGGAGAAACAGTGAGTGGGACTGAACCCCATCATCACACAGCACCTTCAGGGGGAGAGAAACAGTGAGTGGGACTGAACCCCATCATCACACAGCACCTTCAGGGGGAGAAACAGTGAGTGGGACTGAATCCCATCATCACACAGCACCTTCAGGGGGGAGAAACAGTGACTGGGACTGAACCCCATCATCACACAGCACCTTCAGGGGGGAGAAACAGTGACTGGGACTGAACCCCATCATCACACAGCACCTTCAGGGGGAGAAACAGTGACTGGGACTGAACCCCATCATCACACAGCACCTTCAGGGGGAGAGAAACAGTGAGTGGGACTGAACCCCATCATCACACAGCACCTTCAGGGGGAGAAACAGTGACTGGGACTGAACCCCATCATCACACAGCACCTTCAGGGGGAGAAACAGTGACTGGGACTGAACCCCATCATCACACAGCACCTTCAGGGGGGAGAAACAGTGAGTGGGACTGAACCCCATCATCACACAGCACCTTCAGGGGGAGAAACAGTGACTGGGACTGAACCCCATCATCACACAGCACCCTCAGGGGGGAGAAACAGTGACTGGGACTGAACCCCATCATCACACAGCACCTTCAGGGGGGAGAGAAACAGTGAGTGGGACTGAACCCCATCATCATACAGCACCTTCAGGGGAGAAACAGTGAGTGGGACTGAACCCCATCATCACACAGCACCTTCAGGGGGAGAGAAACAGTGAGTGGGACTGAACCCCATCATCACACAGCACCTTCAGGGGGGAGAAACAGTGACTGGGACTGAACCCCATCATCACACAGCACCTTCAGGGGGGAGAAACAGTGACTGGGACTGAACCCCATCATCACACAGCACCCTCAGGGGGGAGAAACAGTGACTGGGACTGAACCCCATCATCACACAGCACCTTCAGGGGGAGAGAAACAGTGAGTGGGACTGAACCCCATCATCACACAGCACCTTCAGGGGGAGAGAAACAGTGAGTGGGACTGAACCCCATCATCACACAGCACCTTCAGGGGGAGAGAAACAGTGACTGGGACTGAACCCCATCATCACACAGCACCTTCAGGGGGGAGAGAAACAGTGAGTGGGACTGAACCCCATCATCACACAGCATCTTCAGGGGGGAGAAACAGTGACTGGGACTGAACCCCATCATCACACAGCACCTTCAGGGGGAGAAACAGTGACTGGGACTGAACCCCATCATCACACAGCACCTTCAGGGGGAGAAACAGTGACTGGGACTGAACCCCATCATCACACAGCACCTTCAGGGGGGAGAGAAACAGTGACTGGGACTGAACCCCATCATCACACAGCACCTTCAGGGGGAGAGAAACAGTGAGTGGGACTGAACCCCATCATCACACAGCACCTTCAGGGGGGAGAGAAACAGTGACTGGGACTGAACCCCATCATCACACAGCACCTTCAGGGGGAGAAACAGTGACTGGGACTGAACCCCATCATCACACAGCACCTTCAGGGGGAGAGAAACAGTGACTGGGACTGAACCCCATCATCACACAGCACCTTCAGGGGGAGAAACAGTGAATGGGACTGAACCCCATCATCACACAGCACCTTCAGGGGGAGAGAAACAGTGACTGGGACTGAACCCCATCATCACACAGCACCTTCAGGGGGGAGAAACAGTGAGTGGGACTGAACCCCATCATCACACAGCACCTTCAGGGGGAGAAACAGTGACTGGGACTGAACCCCATCATCACACAGCACCTTCAGGGGGAGAAACAGTGACTGGGACTGAACCCCATCATCACACAGCACCTTCAGGGGGAGAGAAACAGTGACTGGGACTGAACCCCATCATCACACAGCACCTTCAGGGGGGAGAAACAGTGACTGGGACTGAACCCCATCATCACACAGCACCTTCAGGGGGAGAAACAGTGACTGGGACTGAACCCCATCATCACACAGCACCTTCAGGGGGAGAGAAACAGTGACTGGGACTGAACCCCATCATCACACAGCACCTTCAGGGGGAGAAACAGTGACTGGGACTGAACCCCATCATCACACAGCACCTTCAGGGGGAGAGAAACAGTGACTGGGACTGAACCCCATCATCACACAGCACCTTCAGGGGGAGAAACAGTGACTGGGACTGAACCCCATCATCACACAGCACCTTCAGGGGGAGAAACAGTGACTGGGACTGAACCCCATCATCACACAGCACCTTCAGGGGGAGAGAAACAGTGAGTGGGACTGAACCCCATCATCACACAGCACCTTCAGGGGGAGGGAAACAGTGACTGGGACTGAACCCCATCATCACACAGCACCTTCAGGGGGAGAGAAACAGTGACTGGGACTGAACCCCATCATCACACAGCACCTTCAGGGGGAGGGAAACAGTGACTGGGACTGAACCCCATCATCACACAGCACCTTCAGGGGGAGAGAAACAGTGACTGGGACTGAACCCCATCATCACACAGCACCTTCAGGGGGAGAAACAGTGACTGGGACTGAACCCCATCATCACACAGCACCATCAGGGGGAGAAACAGTGACTGGGACTGAACCCCATCATCACACAGCACCTTCAGTGGGGAGAAACAGTGACTGGGACTGAACCCCATCATCACACAGCACCTTCAGGGGGAGAAACAGTGACTGGGACTGAAGCCCATCATCACACAGCACCTTCAGGGGGAGAGAAACAGTGACTGGGACTGAACCCCATCATCACACAGCACCTTCAGGGGGGAGAAACAGTGACTGGGACTGAACCCCATCATCACACAGCACCTTCAGGGGGGAGAAACAGTGACAGGGACTGAACCCCATCATCACACAGCACCTTCAGGGGAGAGAAACAGTGACTGGGACTGAACCCCATCATCACACAGCACCTTCAGGGGGAGAGAAACAGTGAGTGGGACTGAACCCCATCATCACACAGCACCTTCAGGGGGAGAAACAGTGACTGGGACTGAACCCCATCATCACACAGCACCTTCAGGGGAGAGAAACAGTGAGTGGGACTGAACCCCATCATCACACAGCACCTTCAGGGGGAGAAACAGTGACTGGGACTGAACCCCATCATCACACAGCACCTTCAGGGGGAGAAACAGTGACTGGGACTGAACCCCATCATCACACAGCACCTTCAGGGGGAGAAACAGTGACTGGGACTGAACCCCATCATCACACAGCACCTTCAGGGGGAGAGAAACAGTGACTGGGACTGAACCCCATCATCACACAGCACCTTCAGGGGGAGAGAAACAGTGACTGGGACTGAACCCCATCATCACACAGCACCTTCAGGGGGAGAAACAGTGACTGGGACTGAACCCCATCATCACACAGCACCTTCAGGGAGAGAAACAGTGAGTGGGACTGAACCCCATCATCACACAGCACCTTCAGGGGGGAGAGAAACAGTGACTGGGACTGAACCCCATCATCACACAGCACCTTCAGGGGAGAAACAGTGACTGGGACCGAACCCCACCATCACACAGCATCTTCAGCGGGAGAGAAACAGTGACTGGGACTGAACCCCATCATCACACAGCACCTTCAGGAGAGAAACAGTGAGTGGGACTGAACCCCATCATCACACAGCACCTTCAGGGGGGAGAAACAGTGACTGGGACTGAACCCCATCATCACACAGCACCTTCAGGGGAGAAACAGTGACTGGGACCGAACCCCACCATCACACAGCACCTTCAGCGGGAGAGAAACAGTGACTGGGACTGAACCCCATCATCACACAGCACCTTCAGGAGAGAAACAGTGAGTGGGACTGAACCCCATCATCACACAGCACCTTCAGGGGAGAGAAACAGTGACTGGGACTGAACCCCATCATCACACAGCACCTTCAGGGGGAGAGCAACAGTGAGTGGGACTGAACCCCATCATCACACAGCACCTTCAGGGGGAGAAACAGTGACTGGGACTGAACCCCATCATCACACAGCACTTTCAGGGGGAGAGAAACAGTGACTGGGACTGAACCCCATCATCACACAGCACCTTCAGGGGGAGAGAAACAGTGACTGGGACTGAACCCCATCATCACGCAGCACCTTCAGGGGGAGAAACAGTGACTGGGACTGAACCCCATCATCACACAGCACCTTCAGGGGGAGAAACAGTGACTGGGACTGAACCCCATCATCACACAGCACCTTCATGGGGGAGAAACAGTGACTGGGACTGAACCCCATCATCACACAGCACCTTCAGGGGGGAGAAACAGTGACTGGGACTGAACCCCATCATCACACAGCACCTTCAGGGGTAGAAACAGTGACTGGGACTGAACCCCATCATCACACAGCACCTTCAGGGGGAGAGAAACAGTGACTGGGACTGAACCCCATCATCACACAGCACCTTCAGGGGGAGAAACAGTGACTGGGACTGAACCCCATCATCACACAGCACCTTCAGGGGTAGAAACAGTGACTGGGACTGAACCCCATCATCACACAGCACCTTCAGGGGGAGAAACAGTGAGTGGGACTGAACCCCATCATCACACAGCATCTTCAGGGGGGAGAAACAGTGACTGGGACTGAACCCCATCATCACACAGCACCTTCAGGGGGGAGAAACAGTGACTGGGACTGAACCCCATCATCACACAGCACCTTCAGGGGGGAGAAACAGTGACTGGGACTGAACCCCATCATCACACAGCACCTTCAGGGGGAGAGAAACAGTGACTGCGACTGAACCCCATCATCACACAGCACCTTCAGGGGAGAGAAACAGTGACTGGGACTGAACCCCATCATCACACAGCACCTTCAGGGGGAGAAACAGTGACTGGGACTGAACCCCATCATCACACAGCACCTTCAGGGGGAGAGAAACAGTGACTGGGACTGAACCCCATCATCTCACAGCACCTTCAGGGGGAGAAACAGTGACTGGGACTGAACCCCATCATCACACAGCACCTTCAGGGGAGAGAAACAGTGAGTGGGACTGAACCCCATCATCACACAGCACCTTCAGGGGGGAGAAACAGTGACTGGGACTGAACCCCATCATCACACAGCACCTTCAGGGGGAGAAACAGTGACTGGGACTGAACCCCATCATCACACAGCACCTTGAGGGGGAGAAACGGTGACTGGGACTGAACCCCATCATCACACAGCACCTTCAGGGGGAGAAACAGTGACTGGGACTGAACCCCATCATCACACAGCACCTTCAGGGGAGAAACAGTGACTGGGACTGAACCCCATCATCACACAGCACCTTCAGGGGAGAGAAACAGTGAGTGGGACTGAACCCCATCATCACACAGCACCTTCAGGGGGAGAGAAACAGTGACTGGGACTGAACCCCATCATCACACAGCACCTTCAGGGGGGAGAAACAGTGACTGGGACTGAACCCCATCATCACACAGCACCTTCAGGGGGAGAAACAGTGAGTGGGACTGAACCCCATCATCACACAGCACCTTCAGGGGGGAGAAACAGTGAGTGGGACTGAACCCCATCATCACACAGCACCTTCAGTGGGGAGAGAAACAGTGACTGGGACTGAACCCCATCATCACACAGCACCTTCAGGGGAGAGTGACTGGGACTGAACCCCATCATCACACAGCACCTTCAGGGGGGGAGAAACAGTGACTGGGACTGAACCCCATCATCACACAGCACCTTCAGGGGGAGAAACAGTGACTGGGACTGAACCCCATCATCACACAGCAGCTTCAGGGGGAGAAACAGTGACTGGGACTGAACCCCATCATCACACAGCACCTTCAGGGGGAGAAACAGTGACTGGGACTGAACCCCATCATCACACAGCACCTTCAGGGGGAGAAACAGTGACTGGGACTGAACCCCATCATCACACAGCACCTTCAGGGGGGAGAAACAGTGACTGGGACTGAACCCCATCATCACACAGCACCTTCAGGGGGGAGAAACAGTGACTGGGACTGAACCCCATCATCACACAGCACCTTCAGGGGGGGGAGAAACAGTGAGTGGGACTGAACCCCATCATCACACAGCACCTTCAGGGGGGAGAGAAACAGTGAGTGGGACTGAACCCCATCATCACACAGTACCTTCAGGGGGGAGAAACAGTGACTGGGACTGAACCCCATCATCACACAGCACCTTCAGGGGGAGAAACAGTGAGTGGGACTGAACCCCATCATCACACAGCACCTTCAGGGGGAGAGAAACAGTGAGTGGGACTGAACCCCATCATCACACAGCACCTTCAGGGGGAGAGAAACAGTGAGTGGGACTGAACCCCATCATCACACAGTACCTTCAGGGGGGAGAAACAGTGACTGGGACTGAACCCCATCATCACACAGCACCTTCAGGGGGAGAAACAGTGACTGGGACTGAACCCCATCATCACACAGCACCTTCAGGGGGAGAGAAACAGTGACTGGGACTGAACCCCATCATCACACAGCACCTTCAGGGGGGAGAAACAGTGAGTGGGACTGAACCCCATCATCATACAGCACCTTCAGGGGGAGAAACAGTGAGTGGGACTGAACCCCATCATCACACAGCACCTTCAGGGGGAGAGAAACAGTGAGTGGGACTGAACCCCATCATCACACAGTACCTTCAGGGGAGAGAAACAGTGAGTGGGACTGAACCCCATCATCACACAGCACCTTCAGGGGGAGAAACAGTGACTGGGACTGAACCCCATCATCACACAGCACCTTCAGGGGGAGAAACAGTGACTGGGACTGAACCCCATCATCACACAGCACCTTCAGGGGGAGAGAAACAGTGACTGGGACTGAACCCCATCATCACACAGCACCTTCAGGGGGGAGAAACAGTGACTGGGACTGAAACCCATCATCACACAGCACCTTCAGGGGAGAAACAGTGACTGGTACTGAACCCCATCATCACACAGCACCTTCAGGGGGAGAGAAACAGTGACTGGGACTGAACCCCATCATCACACAGCACCTTCAGGGGGAGAGAAACAGTGACTGGGACTGAACCCCATCATCACACAGCACCTTCAGGGGGAGAAACAGTGACTGGGACTGAACCCCATCATCACACAGCACCTTCAGGGGGAGAAACAGTGACTGGGACTGAACCCCATCATCACACAGCACCTTCAGGGGGAGAGAAACAGTGAGTGGGACTGAACCCCATCATCACACAGCACCTTCAGGGGGAGGAAACAGTGACTGGGACTGAACCCCATCATCACACAGCACCTTCAGGGGGAGAGAAACAGTGACTGGGACTGAACCCCATCATCACACAGCACCTTCAGGGGGAGGGAAACAGTGACTGGGACTGAACCCATCATCACACAGCACCTTCAGGGGGAGAGAAACAGTGACTGGGACTGAACCCATCATCACACAGCACCTTCAGGGGGAGAAACAGTGACTGGGACTGAACCCCATCATCACACAGCACCATCAGGGGGAGAAACAGTGACTGGGACTGAACCCCATCATCACACAGCACCTTCAGGGGGGAGAAACAGTGACTGGGACTGAACCCCATCATCACACAGCACCTTCAGGGGAGAAACAGTGACTGGGACTGAAGCCCATCATCACACAGCACCTTCAGGGGAGAGAAACAGTGACTGGGACTGAACCCCATCATCACACAGCACCTTCAGGGGGGGAGAAACAGTGACTGGGACTGAACCCCATCATCACACAGCACCTTCAGGGGGGAGAAACAGTGACAGGGACTGAACCCCATCATCACACAGCACCTTCAGGGGGAGAGAAACAGTGACTGGGACTGAACCCCATCATCACACAGCACCTTCAGGGGGAGAGAAACAGTGAGTGGGACTGAACCCCATCATCACACAGCACCTTCAGGGGGAGAAACAGTGACTGGGACTGAACCCATCATCACACAGCACCTTCAGGGGGAGAGAAACAGTGACTGGGACTGAACCCCATCATCACACAGCACCTTCAGGGGAGAGAAACAGTGACTGGGACTGAACCCCATCATCACACAGCACCTTCAGGGGGAGAAACAGTGACTGGGACTGAACCCCATCATCACACAGCACCTTCAGGGAGAGAAACAGTGAGTGGGACTGAACCCCATCATCACACAGCACCTTCAGGGGGGAGAGAAACAGTGACTGGGACTGAACCCCATCATCACACAGCACCTTCAGGGGAGAAACAGTGACTGGGACTGAACCCCATCATCACCAGCACCTTCAGGGGAGAAACAGTGAGTGGGACTGAACCCCATCATCACACAGCACCTTCAGGGGAGAACAGTGACTGGGACCGAACCCACCATCACACAGCATCTTCAGCGGAGAGAAACAGTGACTGGGACTGAACCCCATCATCACACAGCACCTTCAGGGGGAGAAACAGTGACTGGGACTGAACCCCACCATCACACAGCACCTTCAGCGGGAGAGAAACAGTGACTGGGACTGAACCCCATCATCACACAGCACCTTCAGGAGAGAAACAGTGAGTGGGACTGAACCCCATCATCACACAGCACCTTCAGGAGAGAACAGTGAGTGGGACTGAACCCCATCATCACACAGCACCTTCAGGGGGAGAGAAACAGTGACTGGGACTGAACCCCATCATCACACAGCACCTTCAGGGGGAGAGCAACAGTGAGTGGGACTGAACCCCATCATCACACAGCACCTTCAGGGGGAGAAACAGTGACTGGGACTGAACCCCATCATCACACAGCACCTTCAGGGGAGAGAAACAGTGACTGGGACTGAACCCCATCATCACACAGCACCTTCAGGGGGAGAGAAACAGTGACTGGGACTGAACCCCATCATCACGCAGCACCTTCAGGGGGAGAAACAGTGACTGGGACTGAACCCCATCATCACACAGCACCTTCAGGGGAGAAACAGTGACTGGGACTGAACCCCATCATCACACAGCACCTTCAGGGGAGAAACAGTGAGTGGGACTGAACCCCATCATCACACAGCACCTTCAGGGGGAGAAACAGTGACTGGGACTGAACCCCATCATCACACAGCACCTTCAGGGAGAGAAACAGTGACTGGGACTGAACCCCATCATCACACAGCACCTTCAGGGGGAGAGGAAACAGTGACTGGGACTGAACCCATCATCACACAGCACCTTCAGGGGGAGAAACAGTGACTGGGACTGAACCCATCATCACACAGCACCTTCAGGGGAGAAACAGTGACTGGGACTGAACCCCATCATCACACAGCACCTTCAGAGGGAGAGAAACAGTGACTGGGACTGAACCCCATCATCACACAGCACCTTCATGGGGGAGAAACAGTGACTGGGACTGAACCCCATCATCACACAGCACCTTCAGGGGGGAGAAACAGTGACTGGGACTGAACCCCATCATCACACAGCACCTTCAGGGGGAGAAACAGTGACTGGGACTGAACCCCTGGTAGAAACAGTGACTGGGACTGAACCCCATCATCACACAGCACCTTCAGGGGGGAGAAACAGTGAGTGGGACTGAACCCCATCATCACACAGCATCTTCAGGGGGGAGAAACAGTGACTGGGACTGAACCCCATCATCACACAGCACCTTCAGGGGGAGAGAAACAGTGACTGGCGACTGAACCCCATCATCACACAGCACCTTCAGGGGAGAGAAACAGTGACTGGGACTGAACCCCATCATCACACAGCACCTTCAGGGGGAGAAACAGTGACTGGGACTGAACCCCATCATCACACAGCACCTTCAGGGGAGAGAAACAGTGACTGGGACTGAACCCCATCATCACACAGCACCTTCAGGGGGAGAAACAGTGACTGGGACTGAACCCCATCATCACACAGCACCTTCAGGGGGAGAGAAACAGTGACTGGGACTGAACCCCATCATCACACAGCACCTTCAGGGGGAGAGAAACAGTGACTGGGACTGAACCCCATCATCACACAGCACCTTCAGGGGGAGAAACAGTGACTGGGACTGAACCCCATCATCACACAGCACCTTCAGGGGGAGAAACAGTGACTGGGACTGAACCCCATCATCACACAGCACCTTCAGGGGGAGAAACAGTGACTGGGACTGAACCCCATCATCACACAGCACCTTCAGGGGGGAGAAACAGTGACTGGGACTGAACCCCATCATCACACAGCACCTTCAGGGGGAGAGAAACAGTGACTGGGACTGAACCCCATCATCACACAGCACCTTCAGGGGGAGAAACAGTGACTGGGACTGAACCCCATCATCACACAGCACCTTCAGGGGGAGAAACAGTGACTGGGACTGAACCCCATCATCACACAGCACCTTCAGGGGGAGAAACAGTGACTGGGACTGAACCCCATCATCACACAGCACCTTCAGGGGGAGAAACAGTGACTGGGACTGAACCCCATCATCACACAGCACCTTCAGGGGAGAAGTGACTGGGACTGAACCCCATCATCACACAGCACCTTCAGGGGGGAGAAACAGTGACTGGGACTGAACCCCATCATCACACAGCACCTTCAGGGGGAGAAACAGTGACTGGGACTGAACCCCATCATCACACAGCACCTTCAGGGGGAGAAACAGTGACTGGGACTGAACCCCATCATCACACAGCACCTTCAGGGGGAGAAACAGTGACTGGACTGAACCCCATCATCACACAGCACCTTCAGGGGGGAGAAACAGTGACTGGGACTGAACCCCATCATCACACAGCACCTTCAGGGGGGAGAAACAGTGACTGGGACTGAACCCCATCATCACACAGCACCTTCAGGGGGGGAGAAACAGTGACTGGGACTGAACCCCATCATCACACAGCACCTTCAGGGGGAGAAACAGTGACTGGGACTGAACCCCATCATCACACAGCACCTTCAGGGGGAGAAACAGTGAGTGGGACTGAACCCCATCATCACACAGCACCTTCAGGGGGGAGAGAAACAGTGAGTGGGACTGAACCCCATCATCACACAGCACCTTCAGGGGGAGAAACAGTGAGTGGGACTGAACCCCATCATCACACAGCACCTTCAGGGGGGAGAAACAGTGACTGGGACTGAACCCCATCATCACACAGCACCTTCAGGGGGAGAAACAGTGACTGGGACTGAACCCCATCATCACACAGCACCTTCAGGGGGGAGAAACAGTGACTGGGACTGAACCCCATCATCACACAGCACCTTCAGGGGGAGAGAAACAGTGAGTGGGACTGAACCCCATCATCACACAGCACCTTCAGGGGGAGAGAAACAGTGAGTGGGACTGAACCCCATCATCACACAGCACCTTCAGGGGGAGAAACAGTGACTGGGACTGAACCCCATCATCACACAGCACCTTCAGGGGGAGAAACAGTGACTGGGACTGAACCCCATCATCACACAGCACCTTCAGGGGGGAGAAACAGTGAGTGGGACTGAACCCCATCATCACACAGCACCTTCAGGGGGAGAAACAGTGACTGGGACTGAACCCCATCATCACACAGCACCTTCAGGGGGAGAGAAACAGTGACTGGGACTGAACCCCATCATCACACAGCACCTTCAGGGGGGAGAAACAGTGAGTGGGACTGAACCCCATCATCACACAGCACCTTCAGGGGGAGAAACAGTGAGTGGGACTGAACCCCATCATCACACAGCACCTTCAGGGGGAGAGAAACAGTGAGTGGGACTGAACCCCATCATCACACAGCACCTTCAGGGGGGAGAAACAGTGACTGGGACTGAACCCCATCATCACACAGCACCTTCAGGGGGGAGAGAAACAGTGAGTGGGACTGAACCCCATCATCACACAGCACCTTCAGGGGGAGAGAAACAGTGAGTGGGACTGAACCCCATCATCACACAGCACCTTCAGGGGGAGAGAAACAGTGAGTGGGACTGAACCCCATCATCACACAGCACCTTCAGGGGGAGAAACAGTGACTGGGACTGAACCCCATCATCACACAGCACCTTCAGGGGGGAGAAACAGTGACTGGGACTGAACCCCATCATCACACAGCACCTTCAGGGGGGAGAAACAGTGAGTGGGACTGAACCCCATCATCACACAGCACCTTCAGGGGGAGAGAAACAGTGACTGGGACTGAACCCCATCATCACACAGCACCTTCAGGGGGAGAGAAACAGTGACTGGGACTGAACCCCATCATCACACAGCACCTTCAGGGGGAGAAACAGTGAGTGGGACTGAACCCCATCATCACACAGCACCTTCAGGGGGAGAAACAGTGACTGGGACTGAACCCCATCATCACACAGCACCTTCAGGGGGAGAAACAGTGAGTGGGACTGAACCCCATCATCACACAGCACCTTCAGGGGGAGAAACAGTGACTGGGACTGAACCCCATCATCACACAGCACCTTCAGGGGGAGAGAAACAGTGAGTGGGACTGAACCCCATCATCACACAGCACCTTCAGGGGGAGAAACAGTGACTGGGACTGAACCCCATCATCACACAGCACCTTCAGGGGGAGAAACAGTGACTGGGACTGAACCCCATCATCACACAGCACCTTCAGGGGGGAGAAACAGTGACTGGGACTGAACCCCATCATCACACAGCACCTTCAGGGGGAGAAACAGTGACTGGGACTGAACCCCATCATCACACAGCACCTTCAGGGGGGAGAAACAGTGAGTGGGACTGAACCCCATCATCACACAGCACCTTCAGGGGGGGAGAGAAACAGTGACTGGGACTGAACCCCATCATCACACAGCACCTTCAGGGGGAGAGAAACAGTGAGTGGGACTGAACCCCATCATCACACAGCACCTTCAGGGGGAGAGAAACAGTGAGTGGGACTGAACCCCATCATCACACAGCACCTTCAGGGGGAGAGAAACAGTGAGTGGGACTGAACCCCATCATCACACAGCACCTTCAGGGGGAGAAACAGTGACTGGGACTGAACCCCATCATCACACAGCACCTTCAGGGGGGAGAAACAGTGACTGGGACTGAACCCCATCATCACACAGCACCTTCAGGGGGAGAAACAGTGAGTGGGACTGAACCCCATCATCACACAGCACCTTCAGGGGGAGAAACAGTGAGTGGGACTGAACCCCATCATCACACAGCACCTTCAGGGGGAGAAACAGTGAGTGGGACTGAACCCCATCATCACACAGCACCTTCAGGGGGAGAAACAGTGAGTGGGACTGAACCCCATCATCACACAGCACCTTCAGGGGGAGAAACAGTGACTGGGACTGAACCCCATCATCACACAGCACCTTCAGGGGGAGAAACAGTGACTGGGACTGAACCCCATCATCACACAGCACCTTCAGGGGGAGAGAAACAGTGACTGGGACTGAACCCCATCATCACACAGCACCTTCAGGGGGGAGAAACAGTGACTGGGACTGAACCCCATCATCACACAGCACCTTCAGGGGGGAGAAACAGTGAGTGGGACTGAACCCCATCATCACACAGCACCTTCAGGGGGGGGAGAGAAACAGTGAGTGGGACTGAACCCCATCATCACACAGCACCTTCAGGGGGAGAGAAACAGTGACTGGGACTGAACCCCATCATCACACAGCACCTTCAGGGGGGAGAGAAACAGTGACTGGGACTGAACCCCATCATCACACAGCACCTTCAGGGGGAGAGAAACAGTGACTGGGACTGAACCCCATCATCACACAGCACCTTCAGGGGGAGAAACAGTGAGTGGGACTGAACCCCATCATCACACAGCACCTTCAGGGGGAGAAACAGTGACTGGGACTGAACCCCACCATCACACAGCACCTTCAGGGGGGAGAAACAGTGACTGGGACTGAACCCCACCATCACACAGCACCTTCAGGGGGGAGAAACAGTGACTGGGACTGAACCCCATCATCACACAGCACCTTCAGGGGGAGAAACAGTGACTGGGACTGAACCCCACCATCACACAGCACCTTCAGGGGGGAGAAACAGTGACTGGGACTGAACCCCATCATCACACAGCACCTTCAGGGGGGGAGAAACAGTGACTGGGACTGAACCCCATCATCACACAGCACCTTCAGGGGGGAGAAACAGTGAGTGGGACTGAACCCCATCATCACACAGCACCTTCAGGGGAGAGAAACAGTGACTGGGACTGAACCCCATCATCACACAGCACCTTCAGGGGGAGAGAAACAGTGACTGGGACTGAACCCCATCATCACACAGCACCTTCAGGGGGAGAAACAGTGACTGGGACTGAACCCCATCATCACACAGCACCTTCAGGGGGAGAGAAACAGTGACTGGGACTGAACCCCATCATCACACAGCACCTTCAGAGGGAGAAACAGTGACTGGGACTGAACCCCATCATCACACAGCACCTTCAGGGGTAGAAACAGTGACTGGGACTGAACCCCATCATCACACAGCACCTTCAGGGGGAGAAACAGTGAGTGGGACTGAACCCCATCATCACACAGCATCTTCAGGGGGGAGAAACAGTGACTGGGACTGAACCCCATCATCACACAGCACCTTCAGGGGAGAGAAACAGTGACTGCGACTGAACCCCATCATCACACAGCACCTTCAGGGGGAGAGAAACAGTGACTGGGACTGAACCCCATCATCACACAGCACCTTCAGGGGAGAGAAACAGTGACAGGGACTGAACCCCATCATCACACAGCACCTTCAGGGGGGAGAAACAGTGAGTGGGACTGAACCCCATCATCACACAGCACCTTCAGGGGAGAGAAACAGTGACTGGGACTGAACCCCATCATCACACAGCACCTTCAGGGGGAGAAACAGTGAGTGGGACTGAACCCCATCATCACACAGCACCTTCAGGGGGAGAAACAGTGACTGGGACTGAACCCCATCATCACACAGCACCTTCAGGGGGAGAGAAACAGTGACTGGGACTGAACCCCATCATCTCACAGCACCTTCAGGGGGGAGAAACAGTGAGTGGGACTGAACCCCATCATCACACAGCACCTTCAGGGGGGAGAAACAGTGACTGGGACTGAACCCCATCATCACACAGCACCTTCAGGGGGAGAAACAGTGACTGGGACTGAACCCCATCATCACACAGCACCTTCAGGGGAGAAACAGTGACTGGGACTGAACCCCATCATCACACAGCACCTTCAGTGGGGAGAAACAGTGTGTGGGACTGAACCCCATCATCACACAGCACCTTCAGGGGGGGAGAAACAGTGACTGGGACTGAACCCCATCATCACACAGCACCTTCAGTGGGGAGAGAAACAGTGACTGGGACTGAACCCCATCATCACACAGCACCTTCAGTGGGGAGAGAAACAGTGACTGGGACTGAACCCCATCATCACACAGCACCTTCAGGGGAGAGTGACTGGGACTGAACCCCATCATCACACAGCACCTTCAGGGGGAGAAACAGTGACTGGGACAGCACCCCATCATCACACAGCAGCTTCAGGGGGAGAAACAGTGACTGGGACTGAACCCCATCATCACACAGCACCTTCAGGGGGAGAAACAGTGACTGGGACTGAACCCCATCATCACACAGCACATTCAGGGGGAGAAACAGTGACTGGGACTGAACCCCATCATCACACAGCACCTTCAGGGGGGGAGAAACAGTGACTGGGACTGAACCCCATCATCACACAGCACCTTCAGGGGGGAGAAACAGTGACTGGGACTGAACCCCATCATCACACAGCACCTTCAGGGGGGGAGAAACAGTGACTGGGACTGAACCCCATCATCACACAGCACCTTCAGGGGGAGAAACAGTGACTGGGACTGAACCCCATCATCACACAGCACCTTCAGGGTGAGAAACAGTGAGTGGGACTGAACCCCATCATCACACAGCACCTTCAGGGGGAGAAACAGTGACTGGGACTGAACCCCATCATCACACAGCACCTTCAGGGGAGAAACAGTGAGTGGGACTGAACCCCATCATCACACAGCACCTTCAGGGGGAGAAACAGTGACTGGGACTGAACCCCATCATCACACAGCACCTTCAGGGGGGGAAACAGTGACTGGGACTGAACCCCATCATCACACAGCACCTTCAGGGGGAGAGAAACAGTGACTGGGACTGAACCCCATCATCACACAGCACCTTCAGGGGGGAGAAACAGTGAGTGGGACTGAACCCCATCATCATACAGCACCTTCAGGGGGAGAAACAGTGAGTGGGACTGAACCCCATCATCACACAGCACCTTCAGGGGGAGAGAAACAGTGAGTGGGACTGAACCCCATCATCACACAGCACCTTCAGGGGGGAGAAACAGTGACTGGGACTGAACCCCATCATCACACAGCACCTTCAGGGGGAGAAACAGTGACAGGGACTGAACCCCATCATCACACAGCACCTTCAGGGGGGAGAAACAGTGACTGGGACTGAACCCCATCATCACACAGCACCTTCAGGGGGGGAGAAACAGTGACTGGGACTGAACCCCATCATCACACAGCACCTTCAGGGGGAGAGAAACAGTGAGTGTGACTGAACCCCATCATCACACAGCACCTTCAGGGGGAGAGAAACAGTGAGTGGGACTGAACCCCATCATCACACAGCACCTTCAGGGGGAGAGAAACAGTGAGTGGGACTGAACCCCATCATCACACAGCACCTTCAGGGGGAGAAACAGTGACTGGGACTGAACCCCATCATCACACAGCACCTTCAGGGGGAGAAACAGTGAGTGGGACTGAACCCCATCATCACACAGCACCTTCAGGGGGAGAAACAGTGAGTGGGACTGAACCCCATCATCACACAGCACCTTCAGGGGGAGAAACAGTGAGTGGGACTGAACCCCATCATCACACAGCACCTTCAGGGGGAGAAACAGTGAGTGGGACTGAACCCCATCATCACACAGCACCTTCAGGGGGAGAAACAGTGACTGGGACTGAACCCCATCATCACACAGCACCTTCAGGGGGAGAAACAGTGACTGGGACTGAACCCCATCATCACACAGCACCTTCAGGGGGGAGAAACAGTGACTGGGACTGAACCCCATCATCACACAGCACCTTCAGGGGGAGAAACAGTGACTGGGACTGAACCCCATCATCACACAGCACCTTCAGGGGGGAGAAACAGTGAGTGGGACTGAACCCCATCATCACACAGCACCTTCAGGGGGAGAGAAACAGTGAGTGGGACTGAACCCCATCATCACACAGCACCTTCAGGGGGAGAGAAACAGTGACTGGGACTGAACCCCATCATCACACAGCACCTTCAGGGGGAGAGAAACAGTGACTGAGACTGAACCCCATCATCACACAGCACCTTCAGGGGGGGAAACAGTGAGTGGGACTGAACCCCATCATCACACAGCACCTTCAGGGGGGAGAGAAACAGTGACTGGGACTGAACCCCATCATCACACAGCACCTTCAGGGGGAGAGAAACAGTGACTGGGACTGAACCCCATCATCACACAGCACCTTCAGGGGGAGAAACAGTGAGTGGGACTGAACCCCATCATCACACAGCACCTTCAGGGGGAGAAACAGTGACTGGGACTGAACCCCACCATCACACAGCACCTTCAGGGGGGAGAAACAGTGACTGGGACTGAACCCCATCATCACACAGCACCTTCAGGGGGAGAGAAACAGTGACTGAGACTGAACCCCATCATCACACAGCACCTTCAGGGGGGGAAACAGTGAGTGGGACTGAACCCCATCATCACACAGCACCTTCGGGGGGGGAGAGAAACAGTGAGTGGGACTGAACCCCATCATCACACAGCACCTTCAGGGGGAGAGAAACAGTGACTGGGACTGAACCCCATCATCACACAGCACCTTCAGGGGGGAGAGAAACAGTGACTGGGACTGAACCCCATCATCACACAGCACCTTCAGGGGGAGAGAAACAGTGACTGGGACTGAACCCCATCATCACACAGCACCTTCAGGGGGAGAGAAACAGTGACTGGGACTGAACCCCATCATCACACAGCACCTTCAGGGGGAGAAACAGTGAGTGGGACTGAACCCCATCATCACACAGCACCTTCAGGGGGAGAAACAGTGACTGGGACTGAACCCCACCATCACACAGCACCTTCAGGGGGGAGAAACAGTGACTGGGACTGAACCCCACCATCACACAGCACCTTCAGGGGGGAGAAACAGTGACTGGGACTGAACCCCATCATCACACAGCACCTTCAGGGGAGAAACAGTGACTGGGACTGAACCCCACCATCACACAGCACCTTCAGGGGGGAGAAACAGTGACTGGGACTGAACCCCATCATCACACAGCACCTTCAGGCGGAGAGAAACAGTGACTGGGACTGAACCCCATCATCACACAGCACCTTCAGGGGGAGAGAAACAGTGACTGGGACTGAACCCCATCATCACACAGCACCTTCAGGGGGAGAAACAGTGACTGGGACTGAACCCCATCATCACACAGCACCTTCAGGGGGAGAGAAACAGTGACTGGGACTGAACCCCATCATCACACAGCACCTTCAGGGGGAGAAACAGTGACTGGGACTGAACCCCATCATCACACAGCACCTTCAGGGGGAGAGAAACAGTGACTGGGACTGAACCCCATCATCACACAGCACCTTCAGGGGGAGAAACAGTGACTGGGACTGAACCCCATCATCACACAGCACCTTCAGGGGGAGAAACAGTGACTGGGACTGAACCCCATCATCACACAGCACCTTCAGGGGGAGAAACAGTGACTGGGACTGAACCCCATCATCACACAGCACCTTCAGGGGGAGAGAAACAGTGACTGGGACTGAACCCCATCATCACACAGCACCTTCAGGGGGAGAGAAACAGTGACTGGGACTGAACCCCATCATCACACAGCACCTTCAGGGGGAGAAACAGTGACTGGGACTGAACCCCATCATCACACAGCACCTTCAGGGAGAGAAACAGTGACTGGGACTGAACCCCATCATCACACAGCACCTTCAGGGGGGAGAGAAACAGTGAGTGGGACTGAACCCCATCATCACACAGCACCTTCAGGGGGAGAAACAGTGACTGGGACTGAACCCCATCATCACACAGCACCTTCAGGGGGAGAAACAGTGACTGGGACTGAACCCCATCATCACACAGCACCTTCAGGGGAGAGAAACAGTGAGTGGGACTGAACCCCATCATCACACAGCACCTTCAGGGGGAGAAACAGTGAGTGGGACTGAACCCCATCATCACACAGCACCTTCAGGGGGAGAAACAGTGACTGGGACTGAACCCCATCATCACACAGCACCTTCAGGGAGAGAAACAGTGACTGGGACTGAACCCCATCATCACACAGCACCTTCAGGGGGGAGAAACAGTGACTGGGACTGAACCCCATCATCACACAGCACCTTCAGGGAGAGAAACAGTGACTGGGACTGAACCCCATCATCACACAGCACCTTCAGGGGGGAGAAACAGTGACTGGGACTGAACCCCATCATCACACATCACCTTCAGGGGGAGAGAAACAGTGAGTGGGACTGAACCCCATCATCACACAGCACCTTCAGGGGGAGAAACAGTGACTGGGACTGAACCCCATCATCACACAGCACCTTCAGGGGGAGAGAAACAGTGACTGGGACTGAACCCCATCATCACACAGCACCTTCAGGGGGGAGAAACAGTGACTGGGACTGAACCCCATCATCACACAGCACCTTCAGGGGGGAGAAACAGTGACTGGGACTGAACCCCATCATCACACAGCACCTTCAGGGGGAGAGAAACAGTGACTGGGACTGAACCCCATCATCACACAGCACCTTCAGGGGGGAGAAACAGTGACTGGGACTGAACCCCATCATCACACAGCACCTTCAGGGGGAGAGAAACAGTGACTGGGACTGAACCCCATCATCACACAGCACCTTCAGGGGGAGAGAAACAGTGACTGGGACTGAACCCCATCATCACACAGCACCTTCAGGGGGGAGAATCAGTGACTGGGACTGAACCCCATCATCACACAGCACCTTCAGGGGGAGAAACAGTGACTGGGACTGAACCCCATCATCACACAGCACCTTCAGGGGGAGAAACAGTGAGTGGGACTGAACCCCATCATCACACAGCACCTTCAGGGGGGAGAGAAACAGTGACTGGGACTGAACCCCATCATCACACAGCACCTTCAGGGGGAGAAACAGTGACTGGGACTGAACCCCATCATCACACAGCACCTTCAGGGGAGAGAAACAGTGACTGGGACTGAACCCCATCATCACACAGCACCTTCAGGGGAGAGAAACAGTGAGTGGGACTGAACCCCATCATCACACAGCACCTTCAGGGGGAGAAACAGTGAGTGGGACTGAACCCCATCATCACACAGCACCTTCAGGGGGAGAAACAGTGACTGGGACTGAACCCCATCATCACACAGCACCTTCAGGGAGAGAAACAGTGACTGGGACTGAACCCCATCATCACACAGCACCTTCAGGGGGGAGAGACAGTGACTGGGACTGAACCCCATCATCACACAGCACCTTCAGGGGGGAGAAACAGTGACTGGGACTGAACCCCATCATCACACATCACCTTCAGGGGGAGAGAAACAGTGAGTGGGACTGAACCCCATCATCACACAGCACCTTCAGGGGGAGAAACAGTGACTGGGACTGAACCCCATCATCACACAGCACCTTCAGGGGGGAGAGAAACAGTGACTGGGACTGAACCCCATCATCACACAGCACCTTCAGGGGGAGAAACAGTGACTGGGACTGAACCCCATCATCACACAGCACCTTCAGGGGGGAGAAACAGTGACTGGGACTGAACCCCATCATCACACAGCACCTTCAGGGGGAGAGAAACAGTGACTGGGACTGAACCCCATCATCACACAGCACCTTCAGGGGGGAGAAACAGTGACTGGGACTGAACCCCATCATCACACAGCACCTTCAGGGGGAGAGAAACAGTGACTGGGACTGAACCCCATCATCACACAGCACCTTCAGGGGGAGAGAAACAGTGACTGGGACTGAACCCCATCATCACACAGCACCTTCAGGGGGGAGAATCAGTGACTGGGACTGAATCCCATCATCACACAGCACCTTCAGGGGGAGAAACAGTGACTGGGACTGAACCCCATCATCACACAGCACCTTCAGGGGGAGAAACAGTGAGTGGGACTGAACCCCATCATCACACAGCACCTTCAGGGGGGAGAGAAACAGTGACTGGGACTGAACCCCATCATCACACAGCACCTTCAGGGGGAGAAACAGTGACTGGGACTGAACCCCATCATCACACAGCACCTTCAGGGGAGAGAAACAGTGACTGGGACTGAACCCCATCATCACACAGCACCTTCAGGGGGAGAGAAACAGTGACTGGGACTGAACCCCATCATCACACAGCACCTTCAGGGGGGAGAAACAGTGAGTGGGACTGAACCCCATCATCTCACAGCACCTTCAGGGGGGAGAAACAGTGAGTGGGACTGAACCCCATCATCACACAGCACCTTCAGGGGGAGAAACAGTGACTGGGACTGAACCCCATCATCACACAGCACCTTCAGGGGGAGAAACAGTGACTGGGACTGAACCCCATCATCACACAGCACCTTCAGGGGAGAGAAACAGTGAGTGGGACTGAACCCCATCATCACACAGCACCTTCAGGGGGAGAAACAGTGAGTGGGACTGAACCCCATCATCACACAGCACCTTCAGGGGGAGAAACAGTGACTGGAACTGAACCCCATCATCACACAGCACCTTCAGGGGGAGAAACAGTGACTGGAACTGAACCCCATCATCACACAGCACCTTCAGGGGGGAGAGAAACAGTGAGTGGGACTGAACCCCATCATCACACAGCACCTTCAGGGAGAGAAACAGTGACTGGGACTGAACCCCATCATCACACAGCACCTTCAGGGGGGAGAAACAGTGACTGGGACTGAACCCCATCATCACACAGCACCTTCAGGGGGGAGAAACAGTGACTGGGACTGAACCCCATCATCACACAGCACCTTCAGGGGGAGAGAAACAGTGAGTGGGACTGAACCCCATCATCACACAGCACCTTCAGGGGGAGAAACAGTGACTGGGACTGAACCCCATCATCACACAGCACCTTCAGGGGGAGAGAAACAGTGACTGGGACTGAACCCTATCATCACACAGCACCTTCAGGGGGGAGAAACAGTGAGTGGGACTGAACCCCATCATCACACAGCACCTTCAGGGGGGAGAAACAGTGACTGGGACTGAACCCCATCATCACACAGCACCTTCAGGGGGGGAGAAACAGTGAGTGGGACTGAACCCCATCATCACACAGCACCTTCAGGGGGGAGAGAAACAGTGACTGGGACTGAACCCCATCATCACACAGCACCTTCAGGGGGAGAAACAGTGAGTGGGACTGAACCCCATCATCACACAGCACCTTCAGGGGGGAGAAACAGTGACTGGGACTGAACCCCATCATCACACAGCACCTTCAGGGGGAGAGAAACAGTGAGTGGGACAGAACCCCATCATCACACAGCACCTTCAGGGGGGAGAAACAGTGACTGGGACTGAACCCCATCATCACACAGCACCTTCAGGGGGAGAGAAACAGTGACTGGGACTGAACCCCATCATCACACAGCACCTTCAGGGGGGAGAAACAGTGACTGGGACTGAACCCCATCATCACACAGCACCTTCAGGGGGGAGAAACAGTGACTGGGACTGAACCCCATCATCACACAGCACCTTCAGGGGGAGAAACAGTGACTGGGACTGAACCCCATCATCACACAGCACCTCCAGGGGGAGAAACAGTGAGTGGGACTGAACCCCATCATCACACAGCACCTTCAGGGGGAGAAACAGTGACTGGGACTGAACCCCATCATCACACAGCACCTTCAGGGGAGAGAAACAGTGACTGGGACTGAACCCCATCATCACACAGCACCTTCAGGGGGGAGAGAAACAGTGAGTGGGACTGAACCCCATCATCACACAGCACCTTCAGGGGGGAGAGAAACAGTGAGTGGGACTGAACCCCATCATCACACAGCACCTTCAGGGGGAGAAACAGTGACTGGGACTGAACCCCATCATCACACAGCACCTTCAGGGGAGAAACAGTGACTGGGACTGAACCCCATCATCACACAGCACCTTCAGGGGGAGAGAAACAGTGACTGGGACTGAACCCCATCATCACACAGCACCTTCAGGGGTGAAACAGTGAGTGGGACTGAACCCCATCATCACACAGCACCTTCAGGGGGAGAAACAGTGACTGGGACTGAACCCCATCATCACACAGCACCTTCAGGGGTGAAACAGTGAGTGGGACTGAACCCCATCATCACACAGCACCTTCAGGGGGAGAAACAGTGACTGGGACTGAACCCCATCATCACACAGCACCTTCAGGGGGAGAAACAGTGACTGGGACCGATCCCCATCATCACACAGCACCTTCAGGGGGAGAAACAGTGACTGGGACTGAACCCCATCATCACACAGCACCTTCAGGGGGAGAAACAGTGACTGGGACTGAACCCCATCATCACACAGCACCTTCAGGGGGAGAAACAGTGACTGGGACTGAACCCCATCATCACACAGCACCTTCAGGGGGAGAGAAACAGTGACTGGGACTGAACCCCATCATCACACAGCACCTTCAGGGGGGAGAGAAACAGTGACTGGGACTGAACCCCATCATCACACAGCACCTTCAGGGGGAGAAACAGTGACTGGGACTGAACCCCATCATCACACAGCACCTTCAGGGGGAGAGAAACAGTGACTGGGACTGAACCCCATCATCACACAGCACCTTCAGGGGAGAGAAACAGTGACTGGGACTGAACCCCATCATCACACAGCACCTTCAGGGGGAGAGAAACAGTGAGTGGGACTGAACCCCATCATCACACAGCACCTTCAGGGGGAGAAACAGTGACTGGGACTGAACCCCATCATCACACAGCACCTTCAGGGGGGAGAAACAGTGACTGGGACTGAACCCCATCATCACACAGCACCTTCAGGGGGGAGAAACAGTGAGTGGGACTGAACCCCATCATCACACAGCACCTTCAGGGGGAGAAACAGTGACTGGGACTGAACCCCATTATCACACAGCACCTTCACGGGGGAGAGAAACAGTGACTGGGACTGAACCCCATCATCACACAGCACCTTCAGGGGGAGAAACAGTGACTGGGACTGAACCCCATCATCACACAGCACCTTCAGGGGGAGAGAAACAGTGACTGGGACTGAACCCCATCATCACACAGCACCTTCAGGGGGGAGAAACAGTGACTGGGACTGAACCCCATCATCACACAGCACCTTCAGGGGGGAGAGAAACAGTGAGTGGGACTGAACCCCATCATCACACAGCACCTTCAGGGGGAGAAACAGTGACTGGGACTGAACCCCATCATCACACAGCACCTTCAGGGGGGGAAACAGTGACTGGGACTGAACCCCATCATCACACAGCACCTTCAGGGGGGAGAAACAGTGACTGGGACTGAACCCCATCATCACACAGCACCTTCAGGGGGGAGAGAAACAGTGAGTGGGACTGAACCCCATCATCACACAGCACCTTCAGGGGGAGAAACAGTGACTGGGACTGAACCCCATCATCACACAGCACCTTCAGGGGGAGAAACAGTGACTGGGACTGAACCCCATCATCACACAGCACCTTCAGGGGGAGAAACAGTGACTGGGACTGAACCCCATCATCACACAGCACCTTCAGGGGGAGAGAAACAGTGACTGGGACTGAACCCCATCATCAAACAGCACCTTCAGGGGGGGAGAAACAGTGACTGGGACTGAACCCCATCATCACACAGCACCTTCAGGGGGAGAAACAGTGACTGGGACTGAACCCCATCATCACACAGCACCTTCAGGGGGAGAAACAGTGAGTGGGACTGAACCCCATCATCACACAGCACCTTCAGCGGGGAGAAACAGTGACTGGGACTGAACCCCATCATCACACAGCACCTTCAGGGGGAGAGAAACAGTGACTGGGACTGAACCCCATCATCACACAGCACCTTCAGGGGGAGAAACAGTGAATGGGACTGAACCCCATCATCACACAGCACCTTCAGGGGAGAAACAGTGACTGGGACTGAACCCCATCATCACACAGCACCTTCAGGGGGAGAGAAACAGTGACAGGGACTGAACCCCATCATCACACAGCACCTTCAGGGGGAGAAACAGTGACTGGGACTGAACCCCATCATCACACAGCACCTTCAGGGGGAGAGAAACAGTGACTGGGACTGAACCCCATCATCACACAGCACCTTCAGGGGAGAAACAGTGACTGGGACTGAACCCCATCATCACACAGCACCTTCAGTGGGGAGAAACAGTGACTGGGACTGAACCCCATCATCACACAGCACCTTCAGGGGGAGAAACAGTGACTGGGACTGAACCCCATCATCACACAGCACCTTCAGGGGGGAGAAACAGTGACTGGGACTGAACCCCATCATCACACAGCACCTTCAGGGGGAGAAACAGTGAGTGGGACTGAACCCCATCATCACACAGCACCTTCAGGGGGGAGAGAAACAGTGACTGGGACTGAACCCCATCATCACACAGCACCTTCAGGGGGGGAGAGAAACAGTGAGTGGGACTGAACCCCATCATCACACAGCACCTTCAGGGAGAGAAACAGTGAGTGGGACTGAACCCCATCATCACACAGCACCTTCAGGGGAGAAACAGTGAGTGGGACTGAACCCCATCATCACACAGCACCTTCAGGGGGGAGAAACAGTGACTGGGACTGAACCCCATCATCACACAGCACCTTCAGGGGAGAGAAACAGTGACTGGGACTGAACCCCATCATCACACAGCACCTTCAGGGGGAGAGAAACAGTGACTGGGACTGAACCCCATCATCACACAGCACCTTCAGGGGGGAGAGAAACAGTGACTGGGACTGAACCCCATCATCACACAGCACCTTCAGGGGAGAGAAACAGTGACTGGGACTGAACCCCATCATCACACAGCACCTTCAGGGGGAGAGAAACAGTGAGTGGGACTGAACCCCATCATCACACAGCACCTTCAGGGGGAGAAACAGTGACTGGGACTGAACCCCATCATCACACAGCACCTTCAGGGGGAGAGAAACAGTGAGTGGGACTGAACCCCATCATCACACAGCACCTTCAGGGGGAGAAACAGTGACTGGGACTGAACCCCATCATCACACAGCACCTTCAGGGGGGAGAGAAACAGTGAGTGGGACTGAACCCCATCATCACACAGCACCTTCAGGGGGGAGAAACAGTGAGTGGGACTGAACCCCATCATCACACAGCACCTTCAGGGGGGAGAAACAGTGAGTGGGACTGAACCCCATCATCACACAGCACCTTCAGGGGGAGAAACAGTGACTGGGACTGAACCCCATCATCACACAGCACCTTCAGGGGGAGAAACAGTGACTGGGACTGAACCCCATCATCACACAGCACCTTCAGGGGGGAGAAACAGTGAGTGGGACTGAACCCCATTATCACACAGCACCTTCAGGGGGGGAGAAACAGTGAGTGGGACTGAACCCCATCATCACACAGCACCTTCAGGGGGAGAAACAGTGAGTGGGACTGAACCCCATCATCACACAGCAACTTCAGGGGGGAGAGAAACAGTGAGTGGGACTGAACCCCATCATCACACAGCACCTTCAGGGGGGAGAAACAGTGAGTGGGACTGAACCCCATCATCACACAGCACCTTCAGGGGGAGAAACAGTGACTGGGACTGAACCCCATCATCACACAGCACCTTCAGGGGGGAGAAACAGTGAGTGGGACTGAACCCCATTATCACACAGCACCTTCAGGGGGAGAAACAGTGACTGGGACTGAACCCCATCATCACACAGCACCTTCAGGGGGGAGAGAAACAGTGACTGGGACTGAACCCCATCATCACACAGCACCTTCAGGGGGGAGAGAAACAGTGACTGGGACTGAACCCCATCATCACACAGCACCTTCAGGGGGAGAAACAGTGACTGGGACTGAACCCCATCATCACAAAGCACCTTCAGGGGGGAGAGAAACAGTGACTGGGACTGAACCCCATCATCACACAGCACCTTCAGGGGGAGAAACAGTGACTGGGACTGAACCCCATCATCACACAGCACCTTCAGGGGGAGAAACAGTGAGTGGGACTGAACCCCATCATCACACAGCACCTTCAGGGGGAGAAACAGTGACTGGGACTGAACCCCATCATCACACAGCACCTTCAGGGGGAGAAACAGTGACTGGGACTGAACCCCATCATCACACAGCACCTTCAGGGGGGAGAGAAACAGTGACTGGGACTGAACCCCATCATCACACAGCACCTTCAGGGGGAGAAACAGTGACTGGGACTGAACCCCATCATCACACAGCACCTTCAGGGGAGAAACAGTGACTGGGACTGAACCCCATCATCACACAGCACCTTCAGGGGAGAAACAGTGACTGGGACTGAACCCCATCATCACACAGCACCTTCAGGGGGGAGAAACAGTGACTGGGACTGAACCCCATCATCACACAGCACCTTCAGGGGGGAGAAACAGTGACTGGGACTGAAGCCCATCATCACACAGCACCTTCAGGGGGAGAAACAGTGACTGGGACTGAACCCCATCATCACACAGCACCTTCAGGGGGAGAAACAGTGAGTGGGACTGAACCCCATCATCACACAGCACCTTCAGGGGGAGAAACAGTGACTGGGACTGAACCCCATCATCACACAGCACCTTCAGGGGGAGAAACAGTGAGTGGGACTGAACCCCATCATCACACAGCACCTTCAGGGAGAGAAACAGTGAGTGGGACTGAACCCCATCATCACACAGCACCTTCAGGGAGAGAAACAGTGACTGGGACTGAACCCCATCATCACACAGCACCTTCAGGGGGGAGAGAAACAGTGACTGGGACTGAACCCCATCATCACACAGCACCTTCAGGGGGAGAGAAACGGTGACTGGGACTGAACCCCATCATCACACAGCACCTTCAGGGGGGAGAAACAGTGACTGGGACTGAACCCCATCATCACACAGCACCTTCAGGGGGGAGAAACAGTGACTGGGACTGAACCCCATCATCACACAGCACCTTCAGGGGGGGAGAAACAGTGACTGGGACTGAACCCCATCATCACACAGCACCTTCAGGGGGGGAGAAACAGTGACTGGGACTGAACCCCATCATCACACAGCACCTTCAGGGGGGAGAGAAACAGTGACTGGGACTGAACCCCATCATCACACAGCACCTTCAGGGGGGAGAAACAGTGACTGGGACTGAACCCCATCATCACAAAGCACCTACTTCAGAAACCCCCCCTGAGATAGACAATGTGAACCGGATTATCCTCATCCACTGACCCAGCAACTTCTTCACAAAAACTCATGCAAGTTTGTAAGACGCGACCTTCTTTTCTGGAAGCCGTGTTGAGTGTCTCGAACGGCCTCTTCTCTTTCCCCGTGATCATAAACAGAATCTCTTCGGATCTCTTCAAGCATCTTCCCTGTGGTCGAGGTCACACTGACGGGCCTATCGTTCACTGGCTCTGATTTGTCTCCTTTTTTGAGAATGGGATCTACGTGAGTTACCTTCCAATCTCAGGGAACAATCCCTGACTCTCTTGGGCTGTTGAAGATCCAGGCAAGGGGCTCACAGAGCACCCGTCCCATCTCTTTGAACACCCTTGGGTGGATATCATCTGGACCTGGAGCACAATCTATTCGGAGATTTCCTGTTTTATCCAAGATGACATCCCTTTCTATTTTAATATTTCTGATGTTATTGTCGACACCACATCCCACAGCTGGAATCTGAGCATCATCCACAGGAGTGGAGACTGATGGGAAATAATAATTTAACAGCTCTGTCATAGCCTGGGAATCTGTTTGAATCAGTCCTGAACTGTCTTTCAGTGGCTCTAAACCATCTTTCACCGTCTTCTGCCTCCTGACGTAGCTGGAAAAGCTTTTACTATTATTACCACAATTGTCCACCATTTTCTTTTCCAAACATCTCTCAGTTTCTCTCACGGCTGCTTTTGTCTCCCTCAATTCTGGGTGATATTTGTCCCTGTTCTCCTCGAGACTTGAAGCCCAGGGGATTAAAGGGACAGTGGCAGTGTTGCTGAGAAATTGGCCAAGAGACAGAAAGCAGAGAGTAATGGTGATTGTTGTTTTTCAGACTGGAGGGAAATACACAGTGGTGTTCCCCAGGGGTCAGTATTGGGACCACTGCTCTTTTTGATATATATTAATGACCTGGACTTGGGTATAGAGGGTATAATTTCAAAGTTTACAGATGACACAAAACTCAAGAATGTAGTAAACAATGAGGAGGACAGTAACAGACTTCAGGAAGACATAGCACGGTGAAATGGGCAGATACATGGTCGATGAAATTTAACTCAGAGAAGTGTGAAGTGATGCATTTTGGTAGGAAGAATGAGGAGAGGCAATATAAACTAAATGGTTACAGGAACAGAGAGAGCTGGGGGTGTATGTGCTCAAATCTTTTACGGTGACAGGATAAGTGTAGAACGCTGTTAAAAAAGCATACAGGAGCCTTGCCTTTATGAACAGAGGCACAAAGTACAAAGCAAGGAAGTTCTGCTAAACCTTTATAAAACAATGGTTCGGCCTCAGCTGGAGTATTGTGTTCAACTCTCGGCACCACACTTTAGGAAGGATGTCAAGGCCTTCGAGAGGGTGCAGAGATTTACTGGAATGGTACAAGGGATGAGGGACTTCAGTTATGTGGAGAGACTGGAGAAGCTGGGATTGTTCTCCTTAGAACAGAGGAAGTTAAGGGGAGATTTGATAGAAATGTTAAAAATCATGAAGGGTTCTGATAAAGTAAATAATGAGAAACTGTTTCCAGTGGCAGAAGGGTCGGTAACCAGAGGACACAGATTTAAGGTGATCGGCAAAAGAGCCAGAGGGGAGATGAGGAAACATTTTTTATGCAGCGAGTTGTTCTGATCTGGAATGCACTGCCTGAAAGGGCGGTGGAAGCAGATTCAATAGTTACTTTCAAAAGGGAATTGGATAAATACTTGAAGGGGAAAAATTTGCAGGGCGATGGGGAAAGGACAGGGGGAGTGCGACTAATTGGATAGCTCTTTCAAAGAGCCAGCACAGGCAAGATGGGCTGAATGGCCTCCTTCTGTGCTGTGTCATTCTATGATTCAAACTGAATTCATCTTGATCTGACCTGGGTTCGATATCAGACAGTTCGGGGAGTCAGGAATCATTCACCCCCAGACCTACACTGACAGGTAAAACTCCAGACCGTTCCTCAGTGAGAATTCCTCTGGTTCCTCGGCATAACGAAACTCAGCTTCCTTACAGTCCACTCCTGGAGGCCCCACTCCCCGAGCCTACAACCTTCAGCAGGGTGGAGTTCTGCAGTGGGAGTGATCCCAGAGTAACTGTCAGGATCGACCCCCCGGGGATGGTCCAGGTCATGTATTTTTAGTTATCCTGGTGTCTAACCCGCTCACATCAATAAAACAGGGAATTCTGGAAACACACTGCAAGTCCTTCTTTATCTGGAGATCAAATGACTGGTGGATAATTGTACCAGCCGTTCACAGGCACCTGTGAACTCCTCCCTCTGCTATTTTAATGCAGACTTTAACCCATTTATTTTAAACAGGTTTATTTTAAATGAGTTAACACCTGCCTTAAAATAATAGACTCAGGACAGTCACACAAACAGATTCAATCTTTGTAGAATAATTCCCAGTCAGTTTTAGACTGGAAACTTAAACCTGCCGTTTCCCTTTCAGTCAGGAACAGATCCCAGTTTTACACCAATCTCTGATTTACAGCATGTTTCCAGCATTCCCCGTTGTTCTTCCTGACTCTAAACACAGTTGTAAAGGAGCCTTCTGTTCCGTGCCTGGAGCTCTGAACCATGGAGGAGAGCGGCTGGGACACATTACTTACACGCCTCAAGATTAACCCACACGGCGACTCTGCGGTCAGTGAAGAGAGAGGAGAAAGCCCAAAGTGCCGTTTGCCCCTCTCAGTGTGGCCCTGAAGGACTGTGTCCGGGCTGAAGTTCTGTTCCCACCGGACGATCCTCCCCCCAGATTGTCCTTTCTGAGCTCCAGTCAGGTGATGCTAAACACTCAGATGGGAAAGACCAAAATCTACAACAATGTGTTTGAAACAAAGCTGGTTTATTTAACATGTATCCAGAATATTAAACTCCAGCCCAGTTATAGGGGTTATTAACATCAGAAACAAACCCCAACTGTCAGAATGAACATGGTTCAGTCCTGGATGTGATTAACAGCAGCAATAACAGCAGAATCCAACCCCTGCAGTCACTTGTGAATTCGCTGGTGTCTCAGCAGGTTGGATGACTGAGTGAATCCCTTCCCACACTCTGAGCAGGTGAACGGTCTCTCCCCGGTGTGAGTCCGTTGGTGTGTCAGAAGATCCTTTTTGCTTTTAAATCTCTTCTCACAGGCAGAACATTGAAAAGGTCTGATATCAGTGTGAACAAGTTGGTGTTCATTGAGGTGAGATGACTGAGTGAATCCCTTCCGACACACGGAGCAGGTGAACGGCCTCTCCCCAGTGTGAACTCGCTGGTGTGTCAGAAGGTCGGATGAATCAGTGAAACCCTTTCCACACTCAGTGCAGGTGAACGGTCTCTCCCCAGTGTGAACTCGCTGGTGTCTCAGGAGATGGGATGACCGAGTGAATCTCTTCCCACACACGGAGCAGGTGAACGGCCTCTCCCCGGTGTGAGTGCGTTGATGTGTCTGTAGATCCTTTTTACTTTTAAAGCTCTTCCCACAGTCAGAACACTGAAAAGGTCTCTTATCCGTGTGAACAGTCTGATGTGTCAGGAGGTGGGATGAACAAGTGAATCCCTTCCCACAGACAGAGCAGGTGAACGGCCTCTCCCCAGTGTGAGTACGCTGGTGTGTAAGTAGATCCTTTTTACTTTTAAAGCACTTCTCACAGTCAGAACATTTAAAAGGTCTGTTATCAGAGTGAACGAGTTGATGTGTCAGAAGGTGAGATGACTGAGTGAATCCCTTCCCACAAACGGAGCAGGTGAACGGCCTCTCCCCGGTATGAGTGCGTTGGTGTGTCAGTAGATGGGAATTGCTTTTATAACTCTTCAAACAGTCAGTACATTTAAAAGGTCTCGTATCAGTGTGAACCCGCTGGTGTGTCAGCAGGTTTGACAACGCATTAAAACCCTTCCCACATTCAATGCAGGTGAACGGCCTCTCTCCGGTGTGAACTCGCTGGTGTGTATGGAGGCTGGAGGACTGAGTGAATCCCTTCCCACACACGGAGCAGGTGAACGGCCTCTCCCCGTTGTGAGTGCGTCGATGAGTTTCCAGTTCCGATGGGTAACTGAATCCCTTCCCACAGTCCCCGCATTTCCACGGTTTCTCCGTGGTCCGGGTGTCCTTGTGTCTCTCCAGGTTGGACGATCAGTTGAAGCCTCGTCCACACACAGAACACGTGGACGGTTTCTCCCCGCTGTGAACGGTGTGATGTTTTTTCAGGCTGTGTAACTGGTGAAAGCTCTTTCCACACTCAGTGCACTGGAACACTCTCACTCGGGTCTGAGAGTCTCGGTGATTTCCCACTCACACTGATGTTTGAAATCTTTTCCCACAGACACAAGACAGAACCATTTCTCCCTCCACATTCAAAGGCGGCTGATCTTCAGGACCTGATGAATGGACTGACTGTGTGTGATCTTGAGGTGAGCTTTGCTCTGAGTTCCCCTGTAAAAGGAGTTTATAAAAAGCCTCCCTGTGAATCCAGGAGTGAAATTCAGCCCATTCTTTGCTCCTGCTCCCTGGCCCAGGAGGGCCGCGCATGCGCCCTGCCGCCCACTGACCCCCCGCTCCTCCCTCGCTCAAGATGGCGGCCCGTGAACCTGGGCCTAGTCCCCGGGAGAAAGACCCGCCGCTCCCGCCCCGCCCCGCCGGCCGTTAGTCGTGGTTTGAGACCTACCCCGGGTGTTTATGAAGCCTCCCCGCCGGTTCGATCCCTCCTCTCCGCCCCGCCGCCGCCGCCTCCTCCCCGCTCCGGAATCTTCCCTCCGCCTTCCGTCTCCATCCCCCGACCGCCGGCACTGCGCACGCGCGGGACCCGCCCCCCGAGCCCCGCCCCCGCGCCTGCGCACCAGGTCCCCCGCAGGGCCGATAGGGCCGATTCTACCGCGCGGGGTGTTCTGGGTAAAACCGCCGCCATTGTCTCCAATGGTGATACTGGGCAATAAAAATGAGACGGGAAGGTGACTGGCATGGCCGAAGCATGGAAAGGCTGACGCGGACAGAGGTACCTCTGGAGTACGGAATAGGAGGAGGATGAGGAGATCAATTAAACTTGAACCCTAATATTCCAGGCCCCAGGGCAGGTACAGCACGGGTTAGATACAGAGTAAAGCTCCCTCTACACTGTCCCATCAAACACTCCCAGGGCAGGGACAGCACGGGTTAGATACAGAGTAAAGCTCCCTCTACACTGTCCCATCAAACACTCCCAGGGCAGGTACAGCACGGGTTAGATACAGAGTAAAGCTCCCTCTACACTGTCCCATCAAACACTCCCAGGGCAGGTACAGCACGGGTTAGATACAGAGTAAAGCTCCCTCCACACTGTCCCATCAAACACTCCCAGGGCAGGTACAGCACGGGTTAGATACAGAGTAAAGCTCACTCTGCACTGTCCCATCAAACACTCCCAGGGCAGGTACAGCACGGGTTAGATACAGGGTAAAGATCCCTCTACACTGTCCCATCAAACACTCCCAGGGCAGGTACAGCACGGGTTAGATACAGAGTAAAGCTCCCTCGACACTGTCCCATCAAACACTCCCGGGGCTGGTACAGCACGGGTTAGATACAGAGTAAAGCTCCCTCTACACTGTCCCATCAAACACTCCCAGGGCAGGTACAGCACGGGTTAGATGCAGAGTAAAGCTCCCTCTGCACTGTCCCATCAAACACTCCCAGGGCAGGTACAGCACGGGTTAGATACAGAGTAAAGCTCCCTCTACACTGTCCCATCAAACACTCCCAGGGCAGGTACAGCATGGGTTAGATACAGAGTAAAGCTCCCTCTACACTGTCCCATCAAACACTCCCAGGGCAGGTGCAGCACGGGTTAGATGCAGAGTAAAGCTCCCTCTACACTGTCCCATCAAACACTCCCAGGGCAGGTACAGCATGGGTTAGATACAGAGTAAAGCTCCCTCTACACTGTCCCATCAAACACTCCCAGGGCAGGTACAGCACGGGTTAGATACAGAGTAAAGCTCCCTCTGCACTGTCCCATCAAACACTCCCAGGGCAGGTGCAGCACGGGTTATATACAGAGTAAAGCTCCCTCAACACTGTCCCATCAAACACTCCCGGGGCAGGTACAGCATGGGTTAGATACAGAGTAAAGCTCCCTCTGCACTGTCCCATCAAACACTCCCAGGGCAGGTACAGCACGGGTTAGATACAGAGTAAAGCTCCCTCTACACTGTCCCATCAAACACTCCCGGGGCAGGTACAGCATGGGTTAGATACAGAGTAAAGCTCCCTCTACACTGTCCCATCAAACACTCCCGGGGCAGGTACAGGGTTAGATACAGAGTAAAGCTCCCTCGACACTGTCCCATCAAACACTCCCAGGGCAGGTACAGCACGGGTTAGAGACAGAGTAAAGCTCCCTCTACACTGTCCCATCAAACACTCCCGGGGCAGGTACAGCACGTGTTAGATACAGAGTAAAGCTCCCTCGACACTGTCCCATCAAACACTCCCAGGGCAGGTACAGCACGGGTTAGATACAGAGTGAAGCTCCCTCTACACTGTCCCATCAAACACTCCCGGGGCAGGTACAGCATGGGTTAGATACAGAGTAAAGCTCCCTCTACACTGTCCCATCAAACACTCCCAGGGCAGGTACAGCATGGGTTAGATACAGAGTAAAGCTCCCTCTACACTGTCCCATCAAACACTCCCAGGGCAGGTACAGCACGGGTTAGATACAGAGTAAAGCTCCCTCTGCACTGTCCCATCAAACACTCCCGGGGCTGGTACAGCACGGGTTAGATACAGAGTAAAGCTCCCTCTACACTGTCCCATCAAACACTCCCAGGGCAGGTACAGCACGGGTTAGATACAGAGTAAAGCTCCCTCGACACTGTCCCATCAAACACTCCCAGGGCAGGTACAGCACGGGTTAGATACAGAGTAAAGCTCCCTCTACACTGTCCCATCAAACACTCCCGGGGCTGGTACAGCACGGGTTAGATACAGAGTAAAGCTCCCTCTACACTGTCCCATCAAACACTCCCAGGGCAGGTACAGCACGGGTTAGATAAAGAGTAAAGCTCCCTCTGCACTGTCCCATCAAACACTCCCAGGGCAGGTACAGCATGGGTTAGATACAGAGTAAAGCTCCCTCTACACTGTCCCATCAAACACTCCCAGGGCAGGTACAGCATGGGTTAGATACAGAGTAAAGCTCCCTCTACACTGTCCCATCAAACACTCCCAGGGCAGGTACAGCACGGGTTAGATACAGAGTAAAGCTCCCTCCACACTGTCCCATCAAACACTCCCGGGGCAGGTACAGCACGGGTTAGATACAGAGTAAAGCTCCCTCTACACTGTCCCATCAAACACTCCCAGGGCAGGTACAGCACGGGTTAGATACAGAGTAAAGCTCCCTCTGCACTGTCCCATCAAACACTCCCGGGGCAGGTACAGCACGGGTTAGATACAGAGTGAAGCTCCCTCTACACTGTCCCATCAACCCTCCGATCAAACCAAGCATCACATTAAGATCTGACAAGAGTCTGGATATATGTAAAATTAATGAGCTTTCATTCAAACACACAGTGTGTTGAGTCAGGGAATCCTCGAAGAATCGTAGAAAATTTACGGCGCTGGAAGCCATTCAGTTCCATATCCCCACCACCCTCTGGGTGAAAAGAATTCTCCTCAGCTCCCCTCTAACCCGTGCACCAATCACTTTAAATCTATGCCCCCTGGCCTGGGAGTGTTTGATGGGACAGTGCAGAGGGAGCTTTACTCTGTATCTAACCCTGTACCTGACCCTGGGAGTGTTTGATGGGACAGTGCAGAGGGAGCTTTACTCTGTATCTAACCCATGCTGTACCTGCCCTGGGAGTGTTTGATGGGACAGTGCAGAGGGAGCTTTACTCTGTATCTAACCCTGTACCTGCCCTGGGAGTGTTTGATGGGACAGTGCAGAGGGAGCTTTACTCTGTATCTAACCCTGTACCTGCCCTGGGAGTGTTTGATGGGACAGTGTAGAGGGAGCTTTACTCTGTATCTTACCCGTGCTGTACCTGCCCTGGGAGTGTTTGATGGGACAGTGCAGAGGGAGCTTTACTCTGTATCTAACCCATGCTGTACCTGCCCTGGGAGTGTTTGATGGGACAGTGCAGAGGGAGCTTTACTCTGTATCTAACCCTGTACCTGCCCTGGGAGTGTTTGATGGGACAGTGCAGAGGGAGCTTTACTCTGTATCTAACCCTGTACCTGCCCTGGGAGTGTTTGATGGGACAGTGTAGAGGGAGCTTTACTCTGTATCTAACCCGTGCTGTACCTGCCCTGGGAGTGTTTGATGGGACAGTGCAGAGGGAGCTTTACTCTGTATCTAACCCATGCTGTACCTGCCCTGGGAGTGTTTGATGGGACAGTGCAGAGGGAGCTTTACTCTGTATCTAACCCTGTACCTGCCCTGGGAGTGTTTGATGGGACAGTGCAGAGGGAGCTTTACTCTGTATCTAACCCTGTACCTGCCCTGGGAGTGTTTGATGGGACAGTGTAGAGGGAGCTTTACTCTGTATCTTACCCGTGCTGTACCTGCCCTGGGAGTGTTTGATGGGACAGTGCAGAGGGAGCTTTACTCTGTATCTAACCCATGCTGTACCTGCCCTGGGAGTGTTTGATGGGACAGTGCAGAGGGAGCTTTACTCTGTATCTAACCCTGTACCTGCCCTGGGAGTGTTTGATGGGACAGTGTAGAGGGAGCTTTACTCTGTATCTAACCCTGTATCTGCCCTGGGAGTGTTTGATGGGACAGTGTGGAGGGAGCTTTACTCTGTATCTAACCCGTGCTGTACCTGCCCTGGGAGTGTTTGATGGGACAGTGCAGAGGGAGCTTCCCTCTCTGCTAAGGGAAATAGGTCCTCCCTATCCACTCTATCTCGGCCCCTCATAATTTTATACACCTCAATTAAATCTCCCCTCAGGCTCCTCTATTCCAAAGAAAACAACCCCAGCCTATCCAATCTTTCCTCAGAGCTAAAATTCTCCAGTCCTGGCAACATCCTCGTAAATCTCCTCTGCAACCTCTCCAGTGCAATTACATCTTTCCTGTAATGTGGTGACCAGAACTGCACACAGTACTCAAGCTGCGGCCAAACTAATGTTTTATACAGTTCTTGCATAACCTCTTATATTCTATGCCTCAGCTAATAAAGAAGAGTATTCCATAAGCATTCTTAACCACCTTATCTACCTGTCCTGCTACCTTCAGGGATCTGTGGACATGTACTCCAAGGTCCCTCACTTCCTCCACACCTCTCAGTATCCTCCCATTTATTGTGTACTCCCTTGCCTTGTTTGCCCTCCCAAATGCATTACCTCACACTTCTCTGGATTAAATTCCATTTGTCACTTTTCTGCCCATCTGACCAGTCCATTGATATCTTCCTGCAGTCCACAGCTTTCCTCCTCACTATCAACCACACGGCCAATTTTTGTATCATCTGCAAACTTCTTGATCAAGGCCTCGATGTCTCCAAGGGGAGACGAATTGATGTCCTGTTACTGACTGACCCATTTTTGGGTCTCTTTTCCTGTCTTCCTCGACATTATTTCAGTTTTCGTACCTTCAGTTACTCTCATGAACAATTCCCAGCTCCCCATACTGTCGAGGGAGAACTCAGGCTTCACAAACACCAAGTGCTGCCAAAGCCCACTGATAAAACATTGAATTTTTAAGGAAAGCAAGGATAGAGAACGGGGAACCAGTGAGTGTGGAACTGAACCCAGTCAGAGTCAGTACCTTCAGGGGAGGAGAGAGAGGGGAACCAGTGAGTGCAGAACTGAACCCAGTCAGAGTCAGCACCTTCAGGGAGGAGAGAGAGAGGGGAACCAGTGAGTGTAGAACTGAACCCAGTCAGAGTCAGTACCTTCAGGGGAGGAGAGAGGGGAACCAGTGAGTGTAGAACTGAACCTAGTCAGAGTCAGCACCTTCAGGGGAGGAGAGAGAGGGGAACCAGTGAGTGCAGAACTGAACCCAGTCAGAGTCAGCACCTTCAGGGGAGGAGAGAGGGGAACCAGTGAGTGTAGAACTGAACCTAGTCAGAGTCAGCACCTTCAGGGGAGGAGAGAGAGGGGAACCAGTGAGTGTAGAACTGAACCCAGTCAGAGTCAGCACCTTCAGGGGAGGAGTGATAGGGGAACCAGTGAGTGTAGAACTGAACCCAGTCAGAGTCAGTACCTTCAGGGGAGGGAAAGGGAGGGGAAACAGTGAGTGTAGAACTGAACCCAGTCAGAGTCAGCACCTTCAGGGGAGGAGAGAGAGGGGAACCAGTGAGTGTGGAACTGAACCCAGTTCGAGTCAGCACCTTCAGGGGAGGAGAGAGAGGGGAACCAGTGAGTGTAGAACTGAACCCAGTCAGAGTCAGCACCTTCAGGGGAGGAGAGAGAGGGGAACCAGTGAGTGTGGAACTGAGCCCAGTCAGAGTCAGCACCTTCAGGGGAGGGAGAGAGGGGAACCAGTGAGTGTAGAACTGAACCCAGTCAGAGTCAGTACCTTCAGGGGAGGGAAAGGGAGGGGAACCAGTGAGTGTGGAACTGAACCCAGTCAGAGTCAGCACCTTCAGGGGAGGTGAGAGAGGGGAACCAGTGAGTGTGGAACTGAGCCCAGTCAGAGTCAGCACCTTCAGGGGAGGGAAAGGGAGGGGAACCAGTGAGTGTGGAACTGAACCCAGTCAGAGTCAGCACCTTCAGGGGAGGGAAAGGGAGGGGAACCAGTGAGTGTGGAACTGAACCCAGTTCGAGTCAGCACCTTCAGGGGAGGAGAGAGAGGGGAACCAGTGAGTGTAGAACTGAACCCAGTCAGAGTCAGCACCTTCAGGGGAGGAGAGAGAGGGGAACCAGTGAGTGTGGAACTGAACCCAGTTCGAGTCAGCACCTTCAGGGGAGGAGAGAGAGGGGAACCAGAGAGTGTAGAACTGAACCCAGTCAGCGTCAGCACCTTCAGGGGAGGAGAGGGAGGGGAACCAGTGAGTGTAGAACTGAACCCAGTCAGAGTCAGCACCTTCAGGGGAGGAGAGAGAGGGGAACCAGTGAGTGTGGAACTGAACCCAGTCAGAGTCAGCACCTTCAGGGGAGGAGAGAGGGGAACCAGTGAGTGTGGAACTGAACCCAGTTCGAGTCAGCACCTTCAGGGGAGGAGAGAGAGGGGAACCAGAGAGTGTGGAACTGAACCCAGTCAGAGTCAGTACCTTCAGGGGAGGAGAGAGGGGAACCAGTGAGTGTAGAACTGAACCCAGTCAGAGTCAGCACCTTCAGGGGAGGAGAGAGGGGAACCAGTGAGTGTGGAACTGAACCCAGTTCGAGTCAGCACCTTCAGGGGAGGAGTGATAGGGGAACCAGAGAGTGTAGAACTGAACCCAGTCAGAGTCAGTACCTTCAGGGGAGGGAAAGGGAGGGGAACCAGTGAGTGTAGAACTGAACCCAGTCAGAGTCAGCACCTTCAGGGGAGGAGAGAGAGGGGAACCAGTGAGTGTGGAACTGAACCCAGTTCGAGTCAGCACCTTCAGGGGAGGAGAGAGAGGGGAACCAGAGAGTGTAGAACTGAACCCAGTCAGCGTCAGCACCTTCAGGGGAGGAGAGGGAGGGGAACCAGTGAGTGTAGAACTGAACCCAGTCAGAGTCAGCACCTTCAGGGGAGGAGTGAGAGGGGAACCAGTGAGTGTAGAACTGAACCCAGTCAGAGTCAACACATTCAGGGGAGGAGAGAGAGGGGAACCAGTGAGTGTCGAACTGAACCCAGTCAGAGTCAGCACCTTCAGGGGAGGAGAGAGAGGGAACCAGTGAGTGTAGAACTGAGCCCAGTCAGAGTCAGCACCTTCAGGGGAGGAGAGAGAGGGAACCAGTGAGTGTAGAACTGAACCCAGTCAGAGTCAGCACCTTCAGTTGGAGGAGAGAGAGGGGAACCAGTGAGTGTGGAACTGAACCCAGTCAGAGTCAGCACCTTCAGGGGAGGAGAGAGAGGGAACCAGTGAGTGTGGAACTGAACCCAGTTAGAGTCAACACCTTCAGGGGAGGAGAGGAAGGGGAACCAGTGAGTGCAGAACTGAACCCAGTCAGAGTCAGCACCTTCAGGGGAGGAGAGAGAGGGGAACCAGTGAGGGTGGAACTAAACCCAGTCAGAGTCAGCACCTTCAGGGGAGGAGAGAGAGAGGGGAACCAGTGAGTGTAGAACTGAACCCAGTCAGAGTCAGCACCTTCAGGGGAGGGAGAGAGAGGGGAACCAGTGAGTGTAGAACTGAACCCAGTCAGAGTCAGCACCTTCAGGGGAGGGAGAGAGAGGGGAACCAGTGAGTGTTGAACTGAACCCAGTCAGAGTCAGTACCTTCAGGGGAGGAGAGAGAGGGGAACCAGTGAGTGTAGAACTGAACCCATTCAGAGTCAGTACCTTCAGGGGAGGAGAGAGAGGGGAACCAGTGAGTGCAGAACTGAACCCAGTCAGTGTCAGTACCTTCAGGGGAGGAGAGAGAGGGGAACCAGTGAGTGCAGAACTGAACCCAGTCAGAGTCAGTACCTTCAGGGAGGAGAGAGAGGGGAACCAGTGAGTGTCGAACTGAACCCAGTCAGAGTCAGCACCTTCAGGGGAGGAGAGAGAGGGGAACCAGTGAGTGTGGAACTAAACCCAGTCAGAGTCAGCACCTTCAGGGGAGGAGAGAGAGAGGGGAACCAGTGAGTGTAGAACTGAACCCAGTCAGAGTCAGCACCTTCAGGGGAGGGAGAGAGAGGGGAACCAGTGAGTGTTGAACTGAACCCAGTCAGAGTCAGTACCTTCAGGGGAGGAGAGAGAGGGGAACCAGTGAGTGTAGAACTGAACCCATTCAGAGTCAGTACCTTCAGGGAGGAGAGAGAGGGGAACCAGTGAGTGCAGAACTGAACCCAGTCAGAGTCAGTACCTTCAGGGAGGAGAGAGAGGGGAACCAGTGAGTGTAGAACTGAACCCAGTCAGAGTCAGTACCTTCAGGGAAGAGAGAGGTACAGCATTGTGGGAACTTTACTCTTGAATCTAACCCGTGCTGTACCTGCCCTGGCAGTGTTTGAGGGGCAGTGGAACCATAGAAAAGATACAGCAGAGAAGGGGGCCATTCGGTCCATCGTGTCTGTGCCGGCTCGAAGAACAACCAGGTGCCCATTCTAATCCCACCTTCCAGCACCCGGTCCGCAGCCCTGTAGCTTACAGCACTTCAGGTGCAGGTCCAGGTACCTTTTAAAGAGTTGAGGGTCCCTGCCTCTACCACCAATTTAGGCAGCGAATTCCATACACCCACCACCCTCTGGGTAAAAAAGTTTTTCCTCATGTCCCCTCTAATCCTTCCGCCAATCAGCTTAAATCTATGTCCTCTAGTTCTTGAACTCTCTACTTGGGGAAACAGGTACTTCCTGTCTACTCTATCTGGGCCCCTCATAATTTTGTACACCTCAATCAAGTCTCCCCTCAGCCTCCTCTGCTCCAAGGAAAACAACCCCAGCCTATCCAATCCCTCCTCGTAGCTGCAATTTTCAAGCCCTGGCAACATTCTTGTAAATCTTCTCTGCACTCTCTCCCGAGCAATTACGTCCTTCCTGTAATAAGAACATAAGAAATTGGAGCAGGAGTAGGCCAATCGGCCCCTCGAGCCTGCTCCGCCATTCAATAAGATCATGGCTGATCTGATCCCAACCACAAATCTCAAGAACACAAGAAGTCGGAGCAGGACCCGGCCACATAGCCCCTGGGCCCTCTCCGCCACCCACAGGGCATTGACCGATCCGAACTCAGCTTCATGTCCAATTTCCTGCCCGCTCCCCATAACCCCTAATTCCCTTTACTTCTAGGAAACTGTCTATTTCTGTTTTAAATTTATCTAATGATGTAGCTTCCACAGCTTCCTGGGGCAGCAAATTCCACAGACCCACCACCCTCTGAGTGAAGAAGTTTCTCCTCATCTCAGTTTTGAAAGAGCAGCCCCTTATTCTAAGATTATGCCCCCTAGTTCTAGTTTCATCCATCTTTGGGAACATCCTTACTGCATCCACCCGATCAAGACCCTTCACAATCTTATATGTTTCAATAAGATCGCCTCTCATTCTTCTGAACTCCAATGAGTAGAGTTCCAATCTACTCAACCTCTCCTCATATGTCCGCCCCCTCATCCCCGGGATTAACCGAGCAGCTGGAGTATTGTGAGCAGGACTGCACACAATACTCCAGCTGTGGCCTTACCAATGTTTTATACAGTTCCATCTTTACATCCCTGCTTTTGTATTCTATACCTCGGCTAATAACGGAGAGCATTCCGTATGCCTTCTTCACAACCTTATGTACCTGTACTGGAACCTTCAGGGACATGTGCACATGCACTCCAAGGTCTCTCACTTCCTCTTCCCCTCTCAATATATTCCCATTTACTGCGTATTCCCTTTTACTGTTTGCCCTCCCTAAGTGCATTACCTCACACTTCTCCGGGTTGAACTCCATTTGCCACTTTTCCTCCCACTCCACCAACCCATTGATATCTTCTTGGAGTCTACAGCTATCCTCTTCACTATCAACTACACGGACAATTTTTGTGTTGTCTGCAAATTTGCCAATCATGCCCCCTACTTTCAAGTCCAAATCATTAATATATACCACAAACTGCAACGGACCCAACACTGAGCCCTGTGACACACCACTGGAAACAGATTTCCAATCGCAAAGACATCCATCGACTTTTACCCTTTCTTTCCTGTTACTGAGCCAATTTTGGATCCAATTCGCCACATTTCCCTGTATCCCATGGGCTTTTACCTTTCTGACCAGTCTGCCATGTGGGACCTTGTCAAATGCCTTACTAAAATCCATGCAGACAACATCCACTGCACTACCCTCATCAATCCTCCTTGTCACTTCCTCAAAGAATTCCATCAGATTTGTAAGGCATGACGTTCCCTGAACAAATCCATGCTGACTATCCCTGATTAAACCATGCCTTTCCAAGTGACAGTTTATCCTATCTCTCAGTATTGATTCTAATAGTTTGCCCACCACCGAGGTAAGACTGACCGGCCTATGATTCTTCGGCCTTTCCCTCATACCCTTTTTAAACAATGGTACTACGTTTGCAGTCTTCCAGTCTTCCGGTACCTCCCCTGTATCTAGTGAGGATTGGAAAATGATCCTCAGAGCATCCGCTATTTCCTTCCTGGCTTCCTTCAATAGCCGAGGAAACAATCCATCCGGCCCTGGTGACTTATCAACTTTCAAGGATTCCAGTCCCTCTAGTACTTCCTCTCTCGTTATGTTTACCTTATCCAATATTTCACACCTCTCCTCTTTAACTACTACGTCCGGATCATCCCTTTACATCGAAACAGAAGCATAGAAAATAGGAGCAAGAGTCGGCCATTCGGCCCTTCAGGCCTGTTCCGCCATTCAAAATGATCATGGCTGATCGTCTAACTCAGTACCCTGTTCCCGCTTTTTCCCCATATCCCTTGATCCCTTGAGCATTAAGAAATATATCTATCTCCTTCTTGAATACATCTAATGACTTGGCCTCCACAGCCTTCTGTGGTAGAGAATTCCACAGGGTCACCACCCTCTGAGTGAAGAAATTTCTCCTCATCTCGGTTCTAAATGGCATACCCCATATCCTGAGACTGTGACCCCTGGTTCTGGACTCCCCAGCCATCGGGAACATCCTCCCTGCATCTAGTCTGTTCAGTCCTGTTAGAATTTTATGTTTCGATGAGATCACCTCTCATTCTTCTAAACTCTAATGAATATAGGCCTAGTCGACCCAATCTCTCCTCATACGTCAGTCCTGCCATCCCAGGAATCAGTCTGGTAAACCTTCATTGCACTCTCTCCATGGGAAGGACATCTTTCCTCAGATAAGGAGACCAAAACTGCGCACAATACTCCAGATGTGGTCTCACCAAGGCCCTGTATAACTGCAGTAAGACATCCTTGTTCCTGTACTCAAATCCTCTTGCAAAGAAGGCCAACATGCCATTCGCTTTCCTAACTGCTTGCTGCACCTGAATGCTCGCTTTCAGCGACTGGTGTACAAGGACACCCAGGTCTCGTTGCACCTCCCCTTTTCCCAATCTACCACCATTCAGATAATAATCTGTCTTTCTGTTTTTACAACCAAAGTGGATAACCTCACATTTATCCCACGTTATACTGCACCTGCCATGTTCTTGCCCACTCACCCAACTTGTCTAAATCACATTGGAGCCTCTTTGCATCCTCCTCACAGCTCACATTCCACCCCAGCTTTGTGTCGTCTGCAAACTTGGAAATGTTACATTTGGTTCCCTCATCCAAATCATTGATATATATTGTGAATAGCTGGGGCCCAAGCACTGATCCCTGCGGTACCCCACTAGTCACTGCCTGCCACCCGGAAAAAGACCCGTTTATTCCTACTCTCTGTTTCCTGTCTGTCAACCAATTCTCAATCCATGCCAGTATATTCCCCCCAATCCCATGTGCTTTAATTTTGCACACTAACCTCTTGTGTGGGATCTTATCAAAAGCCATCTGAAAATCCAAGTACACCACATCCACTGGTTCTCACCTATCTATTCTACGAGTTACATCCTCAAAAAACTCCAGTAGATTTGTAAAGCATGATTTCCCTTTCATAAACCCATGCTGACTTTGTCCAATCCTGTTAATGCCCTCCAAGTGTTCTGTTATCACATCTTTTATAACAGACTTTCCTTTGTGAATACGGAGACAAAATATTCATTTAAAACCCTACCCACATCCTGTGCTTCTACACACAAGTTACCCTTATCATCCCTGATAGGTCCCACCTTTTCCTTAGCTATCCTCTTGTTCTTAATGTACTGATAAAACATCTTTGGATTTTCTTCAATCTTACTGGCCAATATTTTTTTATGCCTTCTCTTTGCTTTCCTTATTTCCTTTTTTACGTCATCCCTGTACTTTCTCTACTCCTCTAGGCTTTCTGCAGTATTTAGTTTTCTGTGACAGTCAGAAGCTTTCTTTTTCTGCTTTATCTTGCCCCGTATACTTCTAGACAACCAGGGGCTCTAAATTTAGCAGTGCCACCCTTTTTCTTTGAGGGGACGTGTCTGCATTGTACCCGTAGAATTTCACTTTTTAGTGCCTCCCACTGGCTTGCCACTGATTTCTCCTCAAGTAGTTGTGTCCAGTCCACTTCTGCCAAATCACCTCAGTTCTGAAAAATTTGCCTTCTCCCAATTCAAAACGTTTACTCCTGATTCAACTCTGTCTTTTCCATAATGCTAAAACTAACTGAATTGTAAACAATTTTACAACACCAAGTTATAGTCCAACAATTTTATTTGAAATTCACAAGCTTTTGGAGGCTTCCTCCTTCCTCAGGTGAACCTCCACATTCACCTGAGGAAGGAGGAAGCCTCCGAAAGCTTGTGAATTTCAAATAAAATTGTTGGACTATAACTTGGTGTTGTAAAATTGTTTACAATTGTCAACCTCAGTCCATCACCGGCATCTCCACATCATAACTGAATTGTGGTCACTATCCCCAATATGGTCACCCACCGTCACTTCACCCACTTGCCCATCTTCATTTCCCAGGACTAAAGCATCCGGCGGAGGGGCATTGTGGGAGAGCAGCCGAGCCGAGCGGAGGGAGCGTCCGATAAAAGGCGGGATTTCAGAGCGCTGAGAGGAGCCGAGCCGAGCGGAGCTGCGACCGAGTTCGAAGTGACGTCAGGAATCAGATCGGGACGCGACACAGGGGAGGCACCTGATTGGTGAGTAGGTTCAGGTGAGTATTTCTACTTATCTACAGTAACTAAAGTAAAAGGAAAGGGAAGGTCTGCAGGTCTTATAGGAAGTAGCGTTTATTTTTTAGTGAATCAAGGTCCCTAGTGTAGTTAACATTCTCTAAATTGAGAACAATTTAAAGGAGTAAACTCCTTAAAGGGAGTGGTAAGTAGTTTTTCTTTCCTTTTTTTTTCTCTTGACATTGTAGTTGTTGTTAAGCTAATTTAAGGGTTAAGTCATGGCAGGAGATCCCAGGGCCGTGTCATGTTCCTCTTGTGGGATGTGGGAATTCAGGGCTCCTTCCTGTATCCCTGATTCCTTCACCTGCGGGAAGTGTGTCCAGCTGCAGCTATTGTTTGACCGCTTGACGGCTCTGGAGCTGCGGATGGACTCACTTTGGAGCATCCGCGATGCTGAGAAAGTCGTGGATAGCACGTTCAGTGAGTTGGTCACACCGCAGATAAAAATTACTGAGGGAGATAGTGAATGGGTGACCAACAGACAGAGGAAGAGTAGGAAGGCAGTGCAGGGGCCCCCTGCGGTCATCTCCCTCCAAAACAGGTATACCGTTTTGGATACTGTTGGGGGAGATGGCTCACCAGGGGAAGGTGGCAGTGGCCAGGTTCATGGCACCGTGGCTGGCTCTGCTGCACAGGAGGGCAGGAAAAAGAGTGGCAGAGCTATAGTGATAGGGGACTCGATTGTAAGGGGAATAGACAGGCGTTTCTGCGGACGCAACCGAGACTCCAGGATGGTATGTTGCCTCCCTGGTGCAAGGGTCAAGGATGTCTCGGAGCGGCTGCAGGACATTCTGGAGGGGGAGGGTGAACAGCCAGTTGTCGTGGTGCATATAGGCACCAACGATATAGGTAAAAAACAGGATGAGGTCCTACAAGCTGAATTTAGGGAGTTAGGAGTTAAACTAAAGAGTAGGACCTCAAAGGTAGTAATCTCAGGATTGCGACCAGTGCCACGGGTTAGTCAGAGTAGGAATGACAGGATAGCTAAGATGAATACGTGGCTTGAGAGATGGTGCAAGAGGGAGGGATTCAAATTCCTGGGCCATTGGAACCGGTTCTGGGGGAGGTGGGACCAGTACAAATTGGACGGTCTGCATCTGGGCAGGACTGGAACCAATGTCCTAGGGGGAGTGTTTGCCAGTGCTGTTGGGGAGGGTTTAAACTAATGTGGCAGGGGGATGGGAACCGATGCAGGAAGTCAGTGGGAAATAAAGTGGTGACAGAAACAAAAGGCAGTAAGGGAGAGTGTACAGAACATGACCGGACAGATGGTCTGAGAAAGCAGGGCAAAGACCAAGGGAAGTCGAGATTAAACTGCATTTATTTCAATGCAAGAAGTCTGATGGGCAAGGCAGATGAACTCAGGGCATGGATGGGTACATGGGACTGGGATGTTATAGCTATTACTGAAACATGGATAAGGGAGGGGCAGGACTGGCAGCTCAATGTTCCAGGGTACAGATGCTATAGGAAAGATAGAGCAGGAGGTAAGAGAGGAGGGGGAGTTGCGTTCTTGATTAGGGAGAACATCACGGCAGTAGTGAGAGGGGATATATCCGAGGGTTCACCCACTGAGTCTATATGGGTAGAACTGAAAAATAAGAAGGGAGAGGTCACTTTGATAGGATTGTACTACAGACCCCCAAATAGTCAACGGGAAATTGAGGAGCAAATATGTAAGGAGATTACAGACAGCTGCAAGAAAAATAGGGTGGTAATAGTAGGGGACTTTAACTTTCCCAACATTGACTGGGACAGCCATAGCATTAGGGGCTTGGATGGAGAGAAATTTGTTGAGTGTATTCAGGAGGAATTTCTCATTCAGTATGTGGATGGCCCGACTAGAGAGGGGGCAAAACTTGACCTCCTCTTGGGAAATAAGGAAGGGCAGGTGACAGAAGTGAGGGATCACTTTGGGACCAGTGATCATAATTCCATTAGTTTTAAGATAGCTATGGAGAAGGATAGGTCTGGCCCAAAAGTTAAAATTCTAAATTGGGGAAAGGCCAATTTTGATGGTATTAGACAGGAACTTTCAGAAGTTGATTGGGAGAGTCTGTTGGCAGGCAAAGGGACGTCTGGTAAGTGGGAGGCTTTCAAAAGTGTGTTAACCAGGGTTCAGGGTAAGCACATTCCTTATAAAGTGAAGGGCAAGGCTGGTAGAAGTAGGGAACCTTGGATGACTCGGAAGATTGAGGCACTAGTCAAAAAGAAGAAGGAGGCATATGACATGCATAGGCAGCTGGGATCAAGTGGATCCCTTGAAGAGTATAGAGATTGCCGGAGTAGAGTTAAGAGAGAAATCAGGAGGGCAAAAAGGGGATATGAGATTGCTTTGGCAGATCAGGCAAAGGTGAATCCAAAGAGCTTCTACAAATACATAAAGGGCAAAAGGGTAACTAGGGAGAGAGTAGGGCCTCTTAAGGATCAACAAGGTCATCTATGTGCGGAACCACAAGAGATGGGTGAGATCCTGAATGAATATTTCACATCGGTATTTACGGTTGAGAAAGGCATGGATGTTAGGGAACTTGGGGAAATAAATAGTGATGTCTTGAGGAGTGTACATATTACAGAGAGGGAGGTGCTGGAAGTCTTAACGCGCATCAAGGTAGATAAATCTCCGGGACCTGATGAAATGTATCCCAGGACGTTATGGAAGGTTAGGGAGGAAATTGCGGTCCCCTAGCAGAGATATTTGAATCATCCACCGCTACAGGTGAGGTGCCTGAAGATTGGAGGGTAGCAAATGTTGTGCCTTTGTTTAAGAAGGGTGGCAGAGAAAAGCCTGGGAACTACAGACCAGTGAGCCTGACATCTGTGGTGGGTAAGTTGTTAGAGGGTATTCTGAGGGACAGGATCTACAGGCATTTGGAGAGGCAGGGACTAATTAGGAACAGTCAGCATGGTTTTGTGAGAGGAAAATCATGTCTCACGAATTTGATTGAGTTTTTTGAAGGGGTAACCAAGAAGATAGATGAGGGCTGTGCAGTAGACATGGTCTACATGGACTTCAGCAAAGCATTTGACAAGGTACCGCATGGTAGGTTGTTACATAAGGTTAAATCTCATGGGATCCAAGGTGAGGTAGCCAATTGGATACAAAATTGGCTTGACGACAGAAGACAGAGGGTGGTTGCAGAGGGTTGTTTTTCAAACTGGATGCCTGTGTCCAGCGGTGTGCCTCAGGGATCGGTGCTGGGTCCGCTGTTATTTGTTATTTATATTAATGATTTGGATGAGAATTTAGGAGGCATGGTTAGTAAGTTTGCAGATGACACCAAGATTGGTGGCATTGTGGACAGTGAAGAAGGTTATCTAGGATTGCAACGGGATCTTGATAAATTGGGCCAGTGGGCCGATGAATGGCAGATGGAGTTTAATTTAGATAAATGTGAGGTGATGCATTTTGGTAGATCGAATCGGGCCAGGACCTACTCCGTTAATGGTAGGGCATTGGGGAGAGTTATAGAACAAAGAGATCTGGGAGTACAGATTGATAGCTCCTTGAAAGTGGAGTCACAGGTGGATAGGGTAGTGAAGAAGGCATTCAGCATGCTTGGTTTCATTGGTCAGAACATTGAATGCAGGAGTTGGGATGTCTTGTTGAAGTTGTACAGGGCATTGGTGAGGCCACACTTGGAGTACTGTGTACAGTTCTGGTCACCCTATTATAGAAAGGATATTATTAAACTAGAAAGAGTGCAGAAAAGATTTACTAGGATGCTACCGGGACTTGATGGTTTGACTTACAGGGAGAGGTTAGACAGACTGGGACTTTTTTCCCTGGAGAGCAGGAGGTTAAGGGGTGATCTTATCGAAGTCTATAAAATAATGAGGGGCATAGATAAGGTCGATAGTCAAAATCTTTTCCCAAAGGTAGGGGAGTCTATAACGAGGGGGCATAGATTTAAGGTGAGAGGGGAGAGATACAAAAGGGTCCAGAGGGGAAATTTTTTCACTCAAAGGGTGGTGAGTGTCTGGAACGAGCTGCCAGAGGCAGTAGTAGAGGCGGGTACAATTTTGTCTTTTAAAAAGCATTTGGACAGTTACATGGGTAAGATGGGTATAGAGGGATATGGGCCAAGTGCAGGCAATTGGGACTAGCTTGGTGGTATAAACTGGGCGACATGGACATGTTGGGCCGAAGGGCCTGTTTCCATGTTGTAACTTCCATGAAATCTAGAATTGCATCCCCTCTTGATGGGCTTGTCACGTACTGGCTAAAAAAGTTCTCCTGGATACCAATCAAGAATTTTGCGCCTTCTGTGCCCCTCACACTGTTTGAATCCCAGTTGATGTTCGGGTAGTTGAAGTCCCCAACTATTATTGCTCTCTTATTATTTCACAGTGTTTACTCTGTATCTAACCCTGTACCTGTCCCAGGACTGTTTGATGGGACAGTGTAGAGGGAGCTTTACTCTGTATCTAACCCTGTACCTGCCCTGGGAGTGTTTGATGGGACAGTGCAGAGGGAGCTTTACTCTGTATCTAACCCTGTACCTGCCCTGGGAGTGTTTGATGGGACAGTGTAGAGGGAGCTTTACTCTGTATCTAACCCTGTACCTGCCCTGGGAGTGTTTGATGGGACAGTGTAGAGGGAGCTTTACTCTGTATCTAACCCGTGCTGTACCTGCCCCGGGAGTGTTTGATGGGACAGTGGAGAGGGAGCTTTACTCTGTATCTAACCCGTGCTGTAACTGCCCTGGGCGTGTTTGATGGGACAGTGTAGAGGGAGCTTTACTCTGTATCTAACCCGTGCTGTAACTGCCCTGGGCGTGTTTGATGGGACAGTGCAGAGGGAGCTTTACTCTGTATCTAACCCGTGCTGTAACTGCCCTGGGCGTGTTTGATGGGACAGTGGAGAGGGAGCTTTACTCTGTATCTAACCCGTGCTGTAACTGCCCTGGGAGTGTTTGATGGGACAGTGTGGAGTGAGCTTTACTCTGTATCTAACCCGTGCTGTACCTGCCCCGGGAGTGTTTGATGGGACAGTGTTGAAGGAGCTTTACCCTGTATCTATCCTGTGCTGTAGCTGCCCTGGGAGTGTTTGATGGGACAGTGTAGAGGGAGCTTTACTCTGTATCTAACCCATGCTGTATCTGTCCTGGGAGTATTTGATCGGAGAGTGTGGAGGGAGCTGTATCTAATCAGTGTCAATTATCCATTGAATTGATTAAATGGAACAATCAACTATTTTAATTTAAAATGTCATTTTCTGAAGCTTTCTGAAATAATGATGGGGAGTTTGCCCTGATGGTGTGTCCGAGTGTTGCTCCACTGGAACCCAGAGTGCGTCGCGAGGCTCCATCCGCTGTCTGGGGCCTGGAATCATCAGCTTGAGGTTTAAACCGTCTCCTCATCCTCCTCCTATTCCCGGCTCCAGAGGAATCTCCGCCCTCCTCCTTCACATTTTTATCGCCCGGTATCACCATTGGAGACAATGGCGGCGGTTTTACCCAGAACACCCCGGGCGGTAGAATCGGCCCTATCAATCCTGCAGGGACCTGGTGCGCAGGCGCGGGGGCGGGGCTCGGGGGGCGGGTCCCGCGCCTGCGCAGTGCCGGCGGTCGGGTGATGGAGACGGAAGGCGGAGGGAAGATTCCGGAGCGGGGAGGAGGCGGCGGCGGCGGAGGGGAGGGATCGAACGGGGGGAGGGGGGAACTCAAACCAAACATCACCTCAAGATCAGACACAGTCAGTCCATTCATCAGGACCTGAAGACCATCAGCCTTTCAATGTGGAAGGAAAATATAAGAACTTTGGAACAGGAGTCGGCCATTCAGCCCCTCGGGCCTGTTCCGTCATTCAATGATCGAACTCCATATACCCACCTTATCCCCATATCCCTTAATACCTTTGGTTAACAAAAATCTATCAATCTCAGATTTAAAATTAACAATTAAGCGAGCAGAAGAGAGTTTGTGGAGGAGAGTTCCAAACTTCTCCCACCCTTTGTGTGTAGAAGTGTTTCCTAACTTCACTCCTGAAAGTCCTGGCTCTAATATTTAGGCTCTGTTCCCTAGTCCGAGACTCCCCAACCAGTGGAAATAATTTCTCTCTATCTACCCGATCAATTCACCTTAATATCTTGAAAACTTCGATCAAATCACCCCTTAATCTTCTAAATTCCAGGGAATACAACCCTAGTTTGTGTAATCTCTCATAATTTAACCCTGAGAGTCCAGGTATCATTCCAGTAAATCTACGCTGCACTCCCTCCAAGGCCAGTATATCCTTCCTAAGGTGCGGTGCCCAGAACTGAACACAGTACTCCAGGTGTGGTCTAACCAGGGCTTTGTATAGCTGGAGCATAACTTCTACCCCCTTGTATTCTAGTCCTCTAGATATAAAGACCAGCATTCCATTAGCCTTTTGATTATTTTCTGTACCTGTCCATGACATTTTAATGATCTGTATACATGGACCCCTAAGTCTCTTTGGACCTTCACTGTTTTGAGCTTTTCACCATTTAGAAAGTACTCTGATCGATCCTTTTATATCCAAAGTGAATGATCTCACACTTGCCCACATTGAAATCCATTTACCACAGTTTTGCCCATTCACTTAATCTATTAATATCTCTCTGTAATTTTATGCTTCCATCTACACTGCTTACAATGCTGCCCATCTTTGTGTCATCGGCAAACTTGGATATGTGGCTCTCTATCCCATCATCTAAATCGTTAATAAATACAGTGAATAGTTGAGGCCCAACACAGATCCCTGTGGGACACCACTCGTCACATCCTGCCAATTTGAGTACCTGCCCATTATCCCGACTCTCTGTTTCAGCCAATTTCCTAACCAGGTCAATTCCATGGGTTTCATCTTTAGCTGACAGTCTCTTATGAGGGACTTCATCAAATGCCTTCTGGAAGTCCATATAAGTAACATCCGTAGACATTCCCCTGTCCACTACTTTAGTCACCTCTTCAAAAAATTCAATCAGCTTCGTCAGGCATGACCCACCCTTTACACATCCATGCTGGTTCCCTCTGATCAGCGGAAAATTTTCAAGGTGTTCAGTCACTCTGTCCTTAATTATAGACTCTAGTAATTTCCTCACAACAGATGTTAGGCTGACTGGTCTATAATTCCCTGGTTTCCCTCTCACCTTTCTTAAATAGCAGAGTGACGTGTGCAATTTTCCAGACGAAAGGAACAGTTTCTGAATCGAGAGAACTTTGGAAAATTATAGTTGGGGCATCTGCAATGTTCTCACCTACTTCCTGTAAAACCCTGGGATGGAAACCGTCTGGTCCTGGGAATTTGTCACTCTTTAGTGCCATTATTTTCTTCATTACTGTTAATTTACTTACATTAATTATGGTGAGTCCCCATCCCTGATTCAAAATTAGAAATGTTTCTCTGTTGTATGTGCGGGAAAAGATTTCAAACATCAGTGTGAGTGGAAAATCACCGAGACTCTCAGCCCCGAGTGAGAGTGTTCCAGTGCACTGAGTGTGGAAAGAGCTTTAACCAGTTACACAGCCTGAAAAAACATCACACCATTCACAGCGGGGAGAAACTGTCCACGTGTTGTGTGTGTGGACGAGGCTTCAACTGATCGTCCAACCTGGAGAGACACAAGGACACCCGGACCACGGAGAAACCGTGCAAATGTGGGGACTGCGGGAAGGGATTCAGTTACCCGTCTAAGCTGGAAACTCATCGACGCAGTCACACCGGGGAGAGGCCGTTCACCTGCTCCGTGTGTGGGAAGGGGTTCACTCAGTCATCCACCCTGACCGCACAGCAACTTGTTCACTCTGGTGAGACCTTTTAAATGCTCTGACTGTGCGAAAAGCTTTCAAACCACTGAGGAACCGATTAAACACCAGCAGTTCACACTGGGGAGAGACCGTACAGTCTCTCACACACTGCGGGAGGAGGTTCAGGCAGTGACTGCGACTCACTGAACACCAGTTCACACTGGGGAGAGACCGTACAGTCTCTCACACACTGCGGGAGGAGGTTCAGGCAGTGACTGAGACTCACTGAACACCAGTTCACACTGGGGAGAGGCCGTACAGTCTCTCACACTGCGGGAGGAGGTTCAGACAGTGACTGAGACTCACTGAACACCAGTTCACCCTGGGGAGAGACCGTACAGTCTCTCACACTGCGGGAGGTTCAGGCAGTGACTGAGACTCACTGAACACCAGTTCACACTGGGGAGAGACCGTACAGTCTCTCACACACTGCGGGAGGTTCAGGCAGTGACTGAGACTCACTGAACACCAGTTCACACTGGGGAGAGACCGTACAGTCTCACACACTGCGGGAGGAGGTTCAGGCAGTGACTGCGACTCACTGAACACCAGTTCACACTGGGGAGAGACCGTACAGTCTCTCACACTGCGGGAGGTTCAGACAGTGACTGAGACTCACTGAACACCAGTTCACACTGGGGAGAGGCCGTACAGTCTCACACACTGCGGGAGGAGGTTCAGGCAGTGACTGAGACTCACTGAACACCAGTTCACCCTGGGGAGAGGCCGTACAGTCTCTCACACTGCGGGAGGAGGTTCAGGCAGTGACTGAGACTCACTGAACACCAGTTCACACTGGGGAGAGACCGTACAGTCTCTCACACTGCGGGAGGTTCAGACAGTGACTGAGACTCACTGAACACCAGTTCACCCTGGGGAGAGACCGTACAGTCTCTCACACACTGCGGGAGGAGGTTCAGACAGTGACTGAGACTCACTGAACACCAGTTCACCCTGGGGAGAGGCCGTACAGTCTCTCACACTGCGGGAGGAGGTTCAGGCAGTGACTGAGACTCACTGAACACCAGTTCACACTGGGGAGAGACCGTACAGTCTCTCACACTGCGGGAGGTTCAGACAGTGACTGAGACTCACTGAACACCAGTTCACCCTGGGGAGAGACCGTACAGTCTCTCACACACTGCGGGAGGAGGTTCAGACAGTGACTGAGACTCACTGAACACCAGTTCACCCTGGGGAGAGACCGTACAGTCTCTCACACTGCGGGAGGTTCAGGCAGTGACTGAGACTCACTGAACACCAGTTCACACTGGGGAGAGACCGTACAGTCTCTCACACTGCGGGAGGTTCAGGCAGTGACTGCGACTCACTGAACACCAGTTCACACTGGGGAGAGACCGTACAGTCTCTCACACTGCGGGAGGAGGTTCAGACAGTGACTGAGACTCACTGAACAGCAGTTCACCCTGGGGAGAGACCGTACAGTGTCTCACACTGTGGGAGGTTCAGGCAGTGACTGAGACTCACTGAACACCAGTTCACCCTGGGGAGAGACCGTACAGTCTCTCACACTGCGGGAGGTTCAGACAGTGACTGAGACTCACTGAACACCAGTTCACCCTGGGGAGAGACCGTACAGTCTCTCACACTGCGGGAGGAGGTTCAGGCAGTGACTGAGACTCACTGAACACCAGTTCACACTGGGGAGAGACCGTACAGTCTCTCACACTGCGGGAGGTTCAGGCAGTGACTGCGACTCACTGAACACCAGTTCACCCTGGGGAGAGACCGTACAGTCTCTCACACTGCGGGAGGTTCAGACAGTGACTGCGCCTCACTGAACACCAGTTCACACTGGGGAGAGACCGTACAGTCTCTCACACTGCGGGAGGTTCAGGCAGTGACTGAGACTCACTGAACACCAGTTCACACTGGGGAGAGACCGTACAGTCTCTCACACTGCGGGAGGTTCAGGCAGTGACTGAGACTCACTGAACACCAGTTCACACTGGGGAGAGACCGTACAGTCTCTCACACTGCGGGAGGAGGTTCAGGCAGTGACTGAGACTCACTGAACACCAGTTCACACTGGGGAGAGACCGTACAGTCTCTCACACTGCGGGAGGTTCAGGCAGTGACTGCGACTCACTGAACACCAGTTCACCCTGGGGAGAGACCGTACAGTCTCTCACACTGCGGGAGGTTCAGACAGTGACTGCGCCTCACTGAACACCAGTTCACACTGGGGAGAGACCGTACAGTCTCTCTCACTGCGGGAGGTTCAGGCAGTGACTGAGACTCACTGAACACCAGTTCACACTGGGGAGAGACCGTACAGTCTCTCACACTGCGGGAGGTTCAGGCAGTGACTGAGACTCACTGAACACCAGTTCACACTGGGGAGAGACCGTACAGTGTCTCACACTGCGGGAGGTTCAGGCAGTGACTGCGACTCACTGAACACCAGTTCACACTGGGGAGAGACCGTACAGTCTCTCACACTGCGGGAGGAGGTTCAGGCAGTGACTGAGACTCACTGAACACCAGTTCACACTGGGGAGAGACCGTACAGTCTCTCACACTGCGGGAGGAGGTTCAGGCAGTGACTGCGACTCACTGAACACCAGTTCACACTGGGAAGAGACCGTACAGTCTCTCACACTGCGGGAGGTTCAGACAGTGACTGAGACTCACTGAACACCAGTTCACACTGGGGAGAGACCGTACAGTCTCTCACACTGCGGGAGGTTCAGACAGTGACTGAGACTCACTGAACACCAGTTCACCCTGGGGAGAGACCGTACAGTCTCTCACACTGCAGGAGGAGGTTCAGGCAGTGACTGAGACTCACTGAACACCAGTTCACACTGGGGAGAGACCGTACAGTCTCTCACACTGCGGGAGGTTCAGGCAGTGACTGAGACTCACTGAACACCAGTTCACCCTGGGGAGAGGCCGTACAGTCTCTCACACTGCGGGAGGAGGTTCAGGCAGTGACTGAGACTCACTGAACACCAGTTCACCCTGGGGAGAGACCGTACAGTCTCTCACACTGCGGGAGGAGGTTCAGGCAGTGACTGAGACTCACTGAACACCAGTTCACACTGGGGAGAGACCGTACAGTCTCTCACACTGTGGGAGGTTCAGACAGTGACTGAGACTCACTGAACACCAGTTCACACTGGGGAGAGACCGTACAGTCTCTCACACACTGCGGGAGGAGGTTCAGGCAGTGACTGAGACTCACTGAACACCAGTTCACACTGGGGAGAGGCCGTACAGTCTCTCACACACTGCGGGAGGAGGTTCAGGCAGTGACTGAGACTCACTGAACACCAGTTCACACTGGGGAGAGGCCGTACAGTCTCTCACACTGCGGGAGGAGGTTCAGACAGTGACTGCGACTCACTGAACACCAGTTCACCCTGGGGAGAGACCGTACAGTCTCTCACACACTGCGGGAGGAGGTTCAGACAGTGACTGAGACTCACTGAACACCAGTTCACACTGGGGAGAGACCGTACAGTCTCTCACACACTGCGGGAGGAGGTTCAGACAGTGACTGAGACTCACTGAACACCAGTTCACACTGGGGAGAGACCGTACAGTCTCTCACACTGCGGGAGGTTCAGGCAGTGACTGAGACTCACTGAACACCAGTTCACACTGGGGAGAGACCGTACAGTCTCTCACACTGCGGGAGGTTCAGACAGTGACTGAGACTCACTGAACACCAGTTCACACTGGGGAGAGACCGTACAGTCTCTCACACTGCGGGAGGTTCAGACAGTGACTGAGACTCACTGAACACCAGTTCACCCTGGGGAGAGACCGTACAGTCTCTCACACTGCGGGAGGAGGTTCAGACAGTGACTGCGACTCACTGAACACCAGTTCACCCTGGGGAGAGACCGTACAGTCTCTCACACTGCGGGAGGAGGTTCAGGCAGTGACTGAGACTCACTGAACACCAGTTCACACTGGGGAGAGACCGTACAGTCTCTCACACTGCGGGAGGAGGTTCAGGCAGTGACTGCGACTCACTGAACACCAGTTCACACTGGGGAGAGACCGTACAGTCTCTCACACACTGCGGGAGGTTCAGACAGTGACTGAGACTCACTGAACACCAGTTCACACTGGGGAGAGGCCGTACAGTCTCTCACACTGCGGGAGGAGGTTCAGACAGTGACTGAGACTCACTGAACACCAGTTCACACTGGGGAGAGACCGTACAGTCTCTCACACTGCGGGAGGTTCAGACAGTGACTGAGACTCACTGAACACCAGTTCACACTGGGGAGAGGCCGTACAGTCTCTCACACTGCGGGAGGTTCAGACAGTGACTGAGACTCACTGAACACCAGTTCACACTGGGGAGAGACCGTACAGTCTCTCACACTGCGGGAGGTTCAGACAGTGACTGAGACTCACTGAACACCAGTTCACCCTGGGGAGAGACCGTACAGTCTCTCACACTGTGGGAGGAGGTTCAGGCAGTGACTGCGACTCACTGAACACCAGTTCACACTGGGGAGAGACCGTACAGTCTCTCACACTGCGGGAGGTTCAGACAGTGACTGCGACTCACTGAACACCAGTTCACCCTGGGGAGAGACCGTACAGTCTCTCACACTGCGGGAGGTTCAGGCAGTGACTGAGACTCACTGAACACCAGTTCACACTGGGGAGAGACCGTACAGTCTCTCACACTGCGGGAGGAGGTTCAGACAGTGACTGAGACTCACTGAACACCAGTTCACACTGGGGAGAGACCGTACAGTCTCTCACACTGCGGGAGGAGGTTCAGGCAGTGACTGCGACTCACTGAACACCAGTTCACACTGGGGAGAGACCGTACAGTCTCTCACACTGCGGGAGGAGGTTCAGGCAGTGACTGAGACTCACTGAACACCAGTTCACCCTGGGGAGAGACCGTACAGTCTCACACACTGCGGGAGGTTCAGGCAGTGACTGCGACTCACTGAACACCAGTTCACCCTGGGGAGAGACCGTACAGTCTCTCACACACTGCGGGAGGAGGTTCAGACAGTGACTGAGACTCACTGAACACCAGTTCACCCTGGGGAGAGACCGTACAGTCTCTCACACTGCGGGAGGAGGTTCAGACAGTGACTGAGACTCACTGAACACCAGTTCACACTGAGGAGAGACCGTACAGTCTCTCACACTGCGGTAGGAGGTTCAGACAGTGACTGAGACTCACTGAACACCAGTTCACACTGGGGAGAGACCGTACAGTCTCTCTCACTGCGGGAGGAGGTTCAGACAGTGACTGAGACTCACTGAACACCAGTTCACACTGGGGAGAGACCGTACAGTCTCTCACACACTGCGGGAGGTTCAGACAGTGACTGAGACTCACTGAACACCAGTTCACACTGGGGAGAGGCCGTACAGTCTCTCACACTGCGGGAGGAGGTTCAGACAGTGACTGAGACTCACTGAACACCAGTTCACACTGGGGAGAGACCGTACAGTCTCTCACACTGCGGGAGGTTCAGACAGTGACTGAGACTCACTGAACACCAGTTCACACTGGGGAGAGGCCGTACAGTCTCTCACACTGCGGGAGGTTCAGACAGTGACTGAGACTCACTGAACACCAGTTCACACTGGGGAGAGACCGTACAGTCTCTCACACTGCGGGAGGTTCAGACAGTGACTGAGACTCACTGAACACCAGTTCACCCTGGGGAGAGACCGTGCAGTCTCTCACACTGTGGGAGGAGGTTCAGGCAGTGACTGCGACTCACTGAACACCAGTTCACACTGGGGAGAGACCGTACAGTCTCTCACACTGCGGGAGGTTCAGGCAGTGACTGAGACTCACTGAACACCAGTTCACACTGGGGAGAGACCGTACAGTCTCTCACACTGCGGGAGGTTCAGGCAGTGACTGAGACTCACTGAACACCAGTTCACACTGGGGAGAGACCGTACAGTCTCTCACACTGCGGGAGGTTCAGACAGTGACTGAGACTCACTGAACACCAGTTCACACTGGGGAGAGACCGTACAGTCTCTCACACTGCGGGAGGTTCAGACAGTGACTGAGACTCACTGAACACCAGTTCACACTGGGGAGAGACCGTACAGTCTCTCACACTGCGGGAGGTTCAGACAGTGACTGAGACTCACTGAACACCAGTTCACACTGGGGAGAGACCGTACAGTCTCACACACTGCGGGAGGTTCAGGCAGTGACTGAGACTCACTGAACACCAGTTCACCCTGGGGAGAGACCGTACAGTCTCTCACACTGCGGGAGGAGGTTCAGACAGTGACTGCGACTCACTGAACACCAGTTCACACTGGGGAGAGACCGTACAGTCTCTCACACTGCGGGAGGTTCAGACAGTGACTGAGACTCACTGAACACCAGTTCACACTGGGGAGAGACCGTACAGTCTCTCACACTGCGGGAGGTTCAGACAGTGACTGAGACTCACTGAACACCAGTTCACACTGGGGAGAGACCGTACAGTCTCTCACACTGCGGGAGGAGGTTCAGACAGTGACTGCGACTCACTGAACACCAGTTCACCCTGGGGAGAGACCGTACAGTCTCTCACACTGCGGGAGGTTCAGGCAGTGACTGAGACTCACTGAACACCAGTTCACACTGGGGAGAGACCGTACAGTCTCTCACACTGCGGGAGGTTCAGACAGTGACTGCGACTCACTGAACACCAGTTCACCCTGGGGAGAGACCGTACAGTCTCTCACACTGCGGGAGGTTCAGACAGTGACTGAGACTCACTGAACACCAGTTCACACTGGGGAGAGACCGTACAGTCTCTCACACTGCGGGAGGTTCAGACAGTGACTGAGACTCACTGAACACCAGTTCACCCTGGGGAGAGGCCGTACAGTCTCTCACACTGCGGGAGGTTCAGACAGTGACTGAGACTCACTGAACACCAGTTCACACTGGGGAGAGACCGTACAGTCTCTCACACTGCGGGAGGTTCAGACAGTGACTGAGACTCACTGAACACCAGTTCACCCTGGGGAGAGACCGTACAGTCTCTCACACTGCGGGAGGAGGTTCAGGCAGTGACTGAGACTCACTGAACACCAGTTCACACTGGGGAGAGACCATACAGTCTCTCACACTGCGGGAGGTTCAGGCAGTGACTGAGACTCACTGAACACCAGTTCACACTGGGGAGAGGCCGTACAGTCTCTCACACTGCGGGAGGTTCAGGCAGTGACTGCGACTCACTGAACAGCAGTTCACACTGGGGAGAGACCGTACAGTCTCACACACTGCGGGAGGGTCAGACAGTGACTGAGACTCACTGAACACCAGTTCACACTGGGGAGAGACCGTACAGTCTCACACACTGCGGGAGGTTCAGACAGTGACTGAGACTCACTGAACACCAGTTCACCCTGGGGAGAGACCGTACAGTCTCTCACACTGCGGGAGGTTCAGGCAGTGACTGAGACTCACTGAACACCAGTTCACACTGGGGAGAGACCGTACAGTCTCTCACACTGCGGGAGGAGGTTCAGACAGTGACTGAGACTCACTGAACACCAGTTCACACTGGGGAGAGACCGTACAGTCTCTCACACTGCGGGAGGAGGTTCAGGCAGTGACTGCGACTCACTGAACACCAGTTCACACTGGGGAGAGACCGTACAGTCTCTCACACTGCGGGAGGAGGTTCAGACAGTGACTGAGACTCACTGAACACCAGTTCACCCTGGGGAGAGACCGTACAGTCTCTCACACTGCGGGAGGAGGTTCAGACAGTGACTGAGACTCACTGAACACCAGTTCACACTGAGGAGAGACCGTACAGTCTCTCACACTGCGGTAGGAGGTTCAGACAGTGACTGAGACTCACTGAACACCAGTTCACCCTGGGGAGAGACCGTACAGTCTCTCACACTGCGGGAGGTTCAGACAGTGACTGAGACTCACTGAACACCAGTTCACACTGGGGAGAGACCGTACAGTCTCTCACACTGCGGGAGGTTCAGACAGTGACTGAGACTCACTGAACACCAGTTCACCCTGGGGAGAGGCCGTACAGTCTCTCACACTGCGGGAGGTTCAGACAGTGACTGAGACTCACTGAACACCAGTTCACACTGGGGAGAGACCGTACAGTCTCTCACACTGCGGGAGGTTCAGACAGTGACTGAGACTCACTGAACACCAGTTCACCCTGGGGAGAGACCGTACAGTCTCTCACACTGCGGGAGGAGGTTCAGGCAGTGACTGAGACTCACTGAACACCAGTTCACACTGGGGAGAGACCATACAGTCTCTCACACTGCGGGAGGTTCAGGCAGTGACTGAGACTCACTGAACACCAGTTCACACTGGGGAGAGGCCGTACAGTCTCTCACACTGCGGGAGGTTCAGGCAGTGACTGCGACTCACTGAACAGCAGTTCACACTGGGGAGAGACCGTACAGTCTCACACACTGCGGGAGGGTCAGACAGTGACTGAGACTCACTGAACACCAGTTCACACTGGGGAGAGACCGTACAGTCTCACACACTGCGGGAGGTTCAGACAGTGACTGAGACTCACTGAACACCAGTTCACCCTGGGGAGAGACCGTACAGTCTCTCACACTGCGGGAGGTTCAGGCAGTGACTGAGACTCACTGAACACCAGTTCACACTGGGGAGAGACCGTACAGTCTCTCACACTGCGGGAGGAGGTTCAGACAGTGACTGAGACTCACTGAACACCAGTTCACACTGGGGAGAGACCGTACAGTCTCTCACACTGCGGGAGGAGGTTCAGGCAGTGACTGCGACTCACTGAACACCAGTTCACACTGGGGAGAGACCGTACAGTCTCTCACACTGCGGGAGGAGGTTCAGACAGTGACTGAGACTCACTGAACACCAGTTCACCCTGGGGAGAGACCGTACAGTCTCTCACACTGCGGGAGGAGGTTCAGACAGTGACTGAGACTCACTGAACACCAGTTCACACTGAGGAGAGACCGTACAGTCTCTCACACTGCGGTAGGAGGTTCAGACAGTGACTGAGACTCACTGAACACCAGTTCACACTGGGGAGAGACCGTACAGTCTCTCTCACTGCGGGAGGAGGTTCAGACAGTGACTGAGACTCACTGAACACCAGTTCACACTGGGGAGAGACCGTACAGTCTCTCACACACTGCGGGAGGTTCAGACAGTGACTGAGACTCACTGAACACCAGTTCACACTGGGGAGAGGCCGTACAGTCTCTCACACTGCGGGAGGAGGTTCAGACAGTGACTGAGACTCACTGAACACCAGTTCACACTGGGGAGAGACCGTACAGTCTCTCACACTGCGGGAGGTTCAGACAGTGACTGAGACTCACTGAACACCAGTTCACACTGGGGAGAGGCCGTACAGTCTCTCACACTGCGGGAGGTTCAGACAGTGACTGAGACTCACTGAACACCAGTTCACACTGGGGAGAGACCGTACAGTCTCTCACACTGCGGGAGGTTCAGACAGTGACTGAGACTCACTGAACACCAGTTCACCCTGGGGAGAGACCGTGCAGTCTCTCACACTGTGGGAGGAGGTTCAGGCAGTGACTGCGACTCACTGAACACCAGGTCACACTGGGGAGAGACCGTACAGTCTCTCACACTGCGGGAGGTTCAGGCAGTGACTGAGACTCACTGAACACCAGTTCACACTGGGGAGAGACCGTACAGTCTCTCACACTGCGGGAGGTTCAGGCAGTGACTGAGACTCACTGAACACCAGTTCACACTGGGGAGAGACCGTACAGTCTCTCACACTGCGGGAGGTTCAGGCAGTGACTGAGACTCAATGAACACCAGTTCACACTGGGGAGAGACCGTACAGTCTCTCACACTGCGGGAGGAGGTTCAGACAGTGACTGAGACTCACTGAACACCAGTTCACACTGGGGAGAGACCGTACAGTCTCTCACACTGCGGGAGGAGGTTCAGGCAGTGACTGCGACTCACTGAACACCAGTTCACCCTGGGGAGAGACCGTACAGTCTCTCACACTGCGGGAGGTTCAGGCAGTGACTGAGACTCACTGAACACCAGTTCACACTGGGGAGAGACCGTACAGTCTCTCACACTGCGGGAGGTTCAGACAGTGACTGCGACTCACTGAACACCAGTTCACCCTGGGGAGAGACCGTACAGTCTCTCACACTGCGGGAGGTTCAGACAGTGACTGAGACTCACTGAACACCAGTTCACACTGGGGAGAGACCGTACAGTCTCTCACACTGCGGGAGGTTCAGACAGTGACTGAGACTCACTGAACACCAGTTCACCCTGGGGAGAGACCGTACAGTCTCTCACACTGCGGGAGGTTCAGACAGTGACTGAGACTCACTGAACACCAGTTCACACTGGGGAGAGACCGTACAGTCTCTCACACTGCGGGAGGTTCAGACAGTGACTGAGACTCACTGAACACCAGTTCACCCTGGGGAGAGACCGTACAGTCTCTCACACTGCGGGAGGAGGTTCAGGCAGTGACTGAGACTCACTGAACACCAGTTCACACTGGGGAGAGACCATACAGTCTCTCACACTGCGGGAGGTTCAGGCAGTGACTGAGACTCACTGAACACCAGTTCACACTGGGGAGAGACCGTACAGTCTCTCACACTGCGGGAGGAGGTTCAGACAGTGACTGAGACTCACTGAACACCAGTTCACCCTGGGGAGAGACCGTACAGTCTCTCACACTGCGGGAGGTTCAGGCAGTGACTGAGACTCACTGAACACCAGTTCACACTGGGGAGAGACCGTACAGTCTCTCTCACACTGCGGGAGGAGGTTCAGGCAGTGACTGAGACTCACTGAACACCAGTTCACACTGGGGAGAGGCCGTACAGTCTCTCACACTGCGGGAGGTTCAGGCAGTGACTGCGACTCACTGAACAGCAGTTCACACTGGGGAGAGACCGTACAGTCTCACACACTGCGGGAGGGTCAGACAGTGACTGAGACTCACTGAACACCAGTTCACACTGGGGAGAGACCGTACAGTCTCACACACTGCGGGAGGTTCAGACAGTGACTGAGACTCACTGAACACCAGTTCACCCTGGGGAGAGACCGTACAGTCTCTCACACTGCGGGAGGTTCAGACAGTGACTGAGACTCACTGAACACCAGTTCACCCTGGGGAGAGACCGTACAGTCTCTCACACACTGCGGGAGGTTCAGACAGTGACTGAGACTCACTGAACACCAGTTCACACTGGGGAGAGACCGTACAGTCTCTCACACACTGCGGGAGGAGGTTCAGGCAGTGACTGAGACTCACTGAACACCAGTTCACACTGGGGAGAGACCGTACAGTCTCTCACACTGCGGGAGGTTCAGACAGTGACTGAGACTCACTGAACACCAGTTCACCCTGGGGAGAGACCGTACAGTCTCTCACACTGCGGGAGGTTCAGACAGTGACTGAGACTCACTGAACACCAGTTCACACTGGGGAGTGACCGTACAGTCTCTCACACTGCGGGAGGTTCAGGCAGTGACTGCGACTCACTGAACACCAGTTCACACTGGGGAGAGACCGTACAGTCTCTCACACTGCGGGAGGTTCAGGCAGTGACTGCGACTCACTGAACACCAGTTCACACTGGGGAGAGACCGTACAGTCTCTCACACTGCGGGAGGTTCAGGCAGTGACTGCGACTCACTGAACACCAGTTCACACTGGGGAGAGACCGTACAGTCTCTCACACTGCGGGAGGTTCAGACAGTGACTGAGACTCACTGAACACCAGTTCACACTGGGGAGAGACCGTACAGTCTCTCACACTGCGGGAGGAGGTTCAGGCAGTGACTGCGACTCACTGAACACCAGTTCACCCTGGGGAGAGACCGTACAGTCTCTCACACTGCGGGAGGTTCAGACAGTGACTGAGACTCACTGAACACCAGTTCACACTGGGGAGAGACCGTACAGTCTCTCACACACTGCGGGAGGTTCAGACAGTGACTGAGACTCACTGAACACCAGTTCACACTGGGGAGAGGCCGTACAGTCTCTCACACTGCGGGAGGAGGTTCAGACAGTGACTGAGACTCACTGAACACCAGTTCACACTGGGGAGAGACCGTACAGTCTCTCACACTGCGGGAGGTTCAGACAGTGACTGAGACTCACTGAACACCAGTTCACACTGGGGAGAGGCCGTACAGTCTCTCACACTGCGGGAGGTTCAGACAGTGACTGAGACTCACTGAACACCAGTTCACACTGGGGAGAGACCGTACAGTCTCTCACACTGCGGGAGGTTCAGACAGTGACTGAGACTCACTGAACACCAGTTCACCCTGGGGAGAGACCGTGCAGTCTCTCACACTGTGGGAGGAGGTTCAGACAGTGACTGAGACTCACTGAACACCAGTTCACACTGGGGAGAGACCGTACAGTCTCTCACACTGCGGGAGGTTCAGGCAGTGACTGAGACTCACTGAACACCAGTTCACACTGGGGAGAGGCCGTACAGTCTCACACACTGCGGGAGGTTCAGACAGTGACTGAGACTCACTGAACACCAGTTCACCCTGGGGAGAGACCGTACAGTCTCTCACACTGTGGGAGGAGGTTCAGGCAGTGACTGCGCCTCACTGAACACCAGTTCACCCTGGGGAGAGACTGTTCACCTGCTCCTGCTCACATTCCAGCGAGTTCACAAGTGACTGCAGGGGTTGGATTCTGCTGTTATTGCTGCTGTTAATCACATCCAGGACTGAACCATGTTCATTCTGAGAGTCGGGGTTTGTTTCTGATGTTAATAACCCCGAGAACTGGGCTGGAGTTTAATATTCTGGATACATATCAAATAAATCAGCTTTGTTTCAATCACAGTCTGTCGAGTCCTTGATTTTCCCAAGATAAGAGGAGACTATTCGATGTCCTGTTCCCCACTGTTCCATTTTTGGGTCTTTTCTCCTTTCTAACTCTGGATTATTTCAGTTCTCGTACCTTCGGTTACTCTGATGGACAAGTCCCAGCTCCCCATACCTCCCAGAGTCCCTCTCCTAACCTCGGTATCCAGGGACGGTATCGGTAACACCCCCGGGATCACTAAACACTAAATCCAGTCTGTGAATCACTGGACTTAGTGTGTGTCCCACAGCAACTCTCTCACCTTCCATGTGTGAATAGAGCATCAGGCCTGAAAACCTCATCTTAAATATAAATCCACTCAGCAAATGGATTTAACAGAAGTCTGTAAGCCGATGAAGCTGTGTTAAGGTGACAGTTTGCTGCTGTACTACCCTTCATTTTGCCTGTAATGGAGACCGAAGATTTGTCCCAGTGTAAACTCTGCTGATGTGCAATTTGAGTCTTTTAATCAGCCGAAGGTCCTTGCTCTGGTCTGCTACAATTGTGTAGAAAGGGGATGTGTAAAGAGATGGTCTTTGTACGGAGATGTTAAAACAAGGAGATGGTATCAGTGTGTGATAGTGACACAGCCTTGTGTTCAAGGAGATGGTATCAGTGTGTGATAGTGACACAGCCTCGTGTTCAAGGAGATGGTATCAGTGTGTGATAGTGACACAGCCTTGTGTTCAAGGAGATGGTATCAGTGTGTGATAGTGACACAGCCCTGTGTTCAAGGAGATGGTATCAGTGTGTGTGATAGTGACACAGCCTTGTGTTCAAGGAGATGGTATCAGTGTGTGATAGTGACACAGCCTCGTGTTCAAGGAGATGGTATCAGTGTGTGATAGTGACACAGCCTTGTGTTCAAGGAGATGGTATCAGTGTGTGATAGTGACACAGCCTTGTGTTCAAGGAGATGGTATCAGTGTGTGATAGTGACACAGCCTTGTGTTCAAGGAGATGGTATCAGTGTGTGTGATAGTGACACAGCCTTGTGTTCAAGGAGATGGAATGTGTGTGTGATAGTGACACAGCCTTGTGTTCAAGGAGATGGTATCAGTGTGTGATAGTGACACAGCCTTGTGTTCAAGGAGATGGTATCAGTGTGTGTGATAGTGACACAGCCTTGCGTTCAAGGAGATGGTATCAGTGTGTGTGATAGTGACACAGCCTTGTGTTCAAGGAGATGGTATCAGTGTGTGTGATAGTGACACAGCCTTGTGTTCAAGGAGATGGTATCAGTGTGTGACAGTGACACAGCCTTGTGTTCATGGAGATGGTATCAGTGTGTGACAGTGACACAGCCCTGTGTTCAAGGAGATGGTATCAGTGTGTTGTGATAGTGACACAGCCTTGTGTTCAAGGAGATGGTATCAGTGTGTGATAGTGACACAGCCTTGTGTTCATGGAGATGGTATCAGTGTGTGTGATAGTGACACAGCCTTGTGTTCAAGGAGATGGTATCAGTGTGTGATAGTGACACAGCCTTGTGTTCAAGGAGATGGTATCAGTGTGTGTGATAGTGACACAGCCCTGTGTTCAAGGAGATGGTATCAGTGTGTGTGATAGTGACACAGCCTTGTGTTCAAGGAGATGGTATCAGTGTGAGTGATAGTGACACAGCCTTGTGTTCAAGGAGATGGTATCAGTGTGTGATAGTGACACAGCCTTGTGTTCAAGGAGATGGTATCAGTGGTGTGATAGTGACACAGCCTTGTGTTCAAGGAGATGGTATCAGTGTGTGATAGTGACACAGTCTTGTGTTCAAGGAGATGGTATCAGTGTGTGTGATAGTGACACAGCCTTGTGTTCAAGGAGATGGTATCAGTGTGTGTGATAGTGACACAGCCCTGTGTTCAAGGAGATGGTATCAGTGTGTGACAGTGACACAGCCTTGTGTTCAAGGAGATGGTATCAGTGTGTGATAGTGACACAGCCTTGTGTTCAAGGAGATGGTATCAGTGTGTGATAGTGACACAGCCTTGTGTTCAAGGAGATGGTATCAGTGTGTGATAGTGACACAGCCTTGTGTTCAAGGAGATGGTATCAGTGTGTGTGATAGTGACACAGCCTTGTGTTCATGGAGATGGTATCAGTGTGTGTGATAGTGACACAGCCTTGTGTTCAAGGAGATGGTATCAGTGTGTGATAGTGACACAGCCTTGTGTTCAAGGAGATGGTATCAGTGTGTGTGATAGTGACACAGCCCTGTGTTCAAGGAGATGGTATCAGTGTGTGATAGTGACACAGCCTTGTGTTCAAGGAGATGGTATCAGTGTGTGTGATAGTGACACAGCCTGTGTTCAAGGAGATGGTATCAGTGTGTGACAGTGACACAGCCTTGTGTTGAAGGAGATGGTATCAGTGTGTGATAGTGACACAGCCTTGTGTTCAAGGAGATGGTATCAGTGTGTGTGATAGTGACACAGCCTTGTGTTCAAGGAGATGGTATCAGTGTGTGATAGTGACACAGCCTTGTGTTCAAGGAGATGGTATCAGTGTGTGACAGTGACACAGCCCTGTGTTCATGGAGATGGTATCAGTGTGTGATAGTGACACAGCCCTGTGTTCAAGGAGATGGTATCAGTGTGTGATAGTGACACAGCCTTGTGTTCAAGGAGATGGTATCAGTGTGTGATAGTGACACAGCCTTGTGTTCAAGGAGATGGTATCAGTGTGTGATAGTGACACAGCCCTTTGTTCAAGGAGATGGTATCAGTGTGTGTGATAGTGACACAGCCTTGCGTTCAAGGAGATGGTATCAGTGTGTGATAGTGACACAGTCTTGTGTTCAAGGAGATGGTATCAGTGTGTGTGATAGTGACACAGCCCTGTGTTCAAGGAGATGGTATCAGTGTGTGATAGTGACACAGTCTTGGGTTCAAGGAGATGGTATCAGTGTGTGACAGTGACACAGCCTGTGTTCATGGAGATGGTATCAGTGTGTGATAGTGACACAGCCTTGTGTTCAAGGAGATGGTATCAGTGTGTGTGATAGTGACACAGCCCTGTGTTCAAGGAGATGGTATCAGTGTGTGATAGTGACACAGTCTTGGGTTCAAGGAGATGGTATCAGTGTGTGACAGTGACACAGCCCTGTGTTCATGGAGATGGTATCAGTGTGTGAGTGATAGTGACACAGCCCTGTGTTCAAGGAGATGGTATCAGTGTGTGATAGTGACACAGCCCTGTGTTCAAGGAGATGGTATCAGTGTGTGACAGTGACACAGCCCTGTGTTCATGGAGATGGTATCAGTGTGTGAGTGATAGTGACACAGCCTTGTGTTCAAGGAGATGGTATCAGTGTGTGATAGTGACACAGCCTTGTGTTCAAGGAGATGGTATCAGTGTGTGATAGTGACACAGCCTTGTGTTCAAGGAGATGGTATCAGTGTGTGTGATAGTGACACAGCCCTGTGTTCAAGGAGATGGTATCAGTGTGTGATAGTGACACAGCCTTGTGTTCAAGGAGATGGTATCAGTGTGTGATAGTGACACAGCCCTGTGTTCAAGGAGATGGTATCAGTGTGTGATAGTGACACAGCCCTGTGGTCCCAATGCACAGATATCCTCGTTCTGGTTTGAGCAGGGCCAGATCACAAACATAGTGAACAAGTTAAGGATAAATATCATCACTATCGCCACAGATTGTTCGAACAGACCTGGGAAGTCGAGCGCTCTGGACCCACTGCATTCTCACTGTTCTCCGGATCGGGTCACTCTCGCCTGTCTGTATTTTTGCGGGCTGTTAATACATCAGAAAAGAAGATCTGTTGTGAGCTTCATTATCTGGTGTCGGAAACAACAAGACTCAAATTTTAAAGTCAACAAGATTAACAAGTGAACACATCACGTCCCAATCCTCCCGCTCGATACCGACGGGAGGACGTTTGTTATCTCAGTCCTCGAGTGGACAGAATTGAGAAAGATCCCGACTGTGAGAAACTTTACAACTGTTTGTGAACACGTTTCAAATCCTGACTGGGTCCAACGGTCAGGTGACTTTCTACTGAAGTTAATGGCAGTTGAGTGAGGAGTTGGAGAGTCGGAGTGAGGGGAATACTTCACTGGGGGGGGTGGGAGGGGGGGAGAGGGGGGGGGAGGGGGGAGGGGGAGGGGGAGAGGGGGGGGGAGGGGGAGGGGGATGAGCTCCTGGTTGAGTTCGGGGGGGGGGGATGAGCTCCTGGTTTAGTTCGGGGGGGGGGGGGGGATGAGCTCCTGGTTTAGTTCGGGGGGGGGGGGGGGATGAGCTCCTGGTTTAGTTCGGGGGGGGGGGGGGATGAGCTCCTGGTTTAGTTCGGGGGGGGGGGGGATGAGCTCCTGGTTTAGTTCGGGGGGGGGGGGGGATGAGCTCCTGGTTTAGTTCGGGGGGGGGGGGGATGAGCTCCTGTTTAGTTCGGGGGGGGGGGGGGGGATGAGCTCCTGGTTTAGTTCGGGGGGGGGGGGGATGAGCTCCTGGTTTAGTTCGGGGGGGGGGGGGGGATGAGCTCCTGGTTTAGTTCGGGGGGGGGGGGGGGGGATGAGCTCCTGGTTTAGTTCGGGGGGGGGGGGGATGAGCTCCTGGTTTAGTTCGGGGGGGGGGGGGGGATGAGCTCCTGGTTTAGTTCGGGGGGGGGGGGGGGGATGAGCTCCTGGTTTAGTTCGGGGGGGGGGGGGGATGAGCTCCTGGTTTAGTTCGGGGGGGGGGGGGGGATGAGCTCCTGGTCTAGTTCGGGGGGGGGGGGGATGAGCTCCTGGTTTAGTTCGGGGGGGGGGGGGGATGAGCTCCTGTTTAGTTCGGGGGGGGGGGGATGAGCTCCTGGTTTAGTTCGGGGGGGGGGGGGGATGAGCTCCTGGTTTAGTTCGGGGGGGGGGGGGGGATGAGCTCCTGGTTTAGTTCGGGGGGGGGGGGGGATGAGCTCCTGGTTTAGTTCGGGGGGGGGGGGATGAGCTCCTGGTTTAGTTCGGGGGGGGGGGGATGAGCTCCTGGTTAGTTCGGGGGGGGGGGGGGATGAGCTCCTGGTTTAGTTCGGGGGGGGGGTCGGGGGATGAGCTCCTGGTTTAGTTCGGGGGGGGGGGGGGGATGAGCTCCTGGTTTAGTTCGGGGGGGGGGGGGATGAGCTCCTGGTTTAGTTCGGGGGGGGGGGGGGATGAGCTCCTGGTTTAGTTCGGGGGGGGGGGGGGATGAGCTCCTGGTTTAGTTCGGGGGGGGGGGGGGATGAGCTCCTGGTTTAGTTCGGGGGGGGGGGATGAGCTCCTGGTTTAGTTCGGGGGGGGGGGGGATGAGCTCCTGGTTTAGTTCGGGGGGGGGGGGGGATGAGCTCCTGGTTTAGTTCGGGGGGGGGGGGGGGATGAGCTCCTGGTTTAGTTCGGGGGGGGGGGGGGGATGAGCTCCTGGTTTAGTTCGGGGGGGGGGGGGGATGAGCTCCTGGTTTAGTTCGGGGGGGGGGGGGGATGAGCTCCTGGTTTAGTTCGGGGGGGGGGGGGGGGATGAGCTCCTGGTTAGTTCGGGGGGGGGGGGGGGGATGAGCTCCTGGTTTAGTTCGGGGGGGGGGGGGATGAGCTCCTGGTTTAGTTCGGGGGGGGGGGGGGGATGAGCTCCTGGTTTAGTTCGGGGGGGGGGGGGGATGAGCTCCTGGTTTAGTTCGGGGGGGGGGGGGGGATGAGCTCCTGGTTTAGTTCGGGGGGGGGGGGGATGAGCTCCTGGTTTAGTTCGGGGGGGGGGGGGATGAGCTCCTGGTTTAGTTCGGGGGGGGGGGGGGGATGAGCTCCTGGTTTAGTTCGGGGGGGGGGGGGATGAGCTCCTGGTTTAGTTCGGGGGGGGGGGGGATGAGCTCCTGGTTTAGTTCGGGGGGGGGGGGGGGGGATGAGCTCCTGGTTTAGTTCGGGGGGGGGGGGGGATGAGCTCCTGGTTTAGTTCGGGGGGGGGGGGGGATGAGCTCCTGGTTTAGTTCGGGGGGGGGGGGGATGAGCTCCTGGTTTAGTTCGGGGGGGGGGGGGATGAGCTCTGGTTTAGTTCGGGGGGGGGGGGATGAGCTCCTGGTTAGTCGGGGGGGGGGGGGGGATGAGCTCCTGGTTTAGTTCGGGGGGGGGGGGGATGAGCTCCTGGTTTAGTTCGGGGGGGGGGGGGGATGAGCTCCTGGTTTAGTTCGGGGGGGGGGGGATGAGCTCCTGGTTTAGTTCGGGGGGGGGGGATGAGCTCCTGGTTTAGTTCGGGGGGGGGGGGATGAGCTCCTGGTTTAGTTCGGGGGGGGGGGGGATGAGCTCCTGGTTTAGTTCGGGGGGGGGGGGATGAGCTCCTGGTTAGTTCGGGGGGGGGGGGGATGAGCTCCTGGTTTAGTTCGGGGGGGGGGGGGGGATGAGCTCCTGGTTTAGTTCGGGGGGGGTCGGGGGGGGGATGAGCTCCTGGTTTAGTTCGGGGGGGGGGGGGGATGAGCTCCTGGTTTAGTTCGGGGGGGGGGGGGGGATGAGCTCCTGGTTTAGTTCGGGGGGGGGGGGATGAGCTCCTGGTTTAGTTCGGGGGGGGGGGGGGGGATGAGCTCCTGGTTTAGTTCGGGGGGGGGGGGATGAGCTCCTGGTTTAGTTCGGGGGGGGGGGGGATGAGCTCCTGGTTTAGTTCGGGGGGGGGGGGGATGAGCTCCTGGTTTAGTTCGGGGGGGGGGGGGGGGATGAGCTCCTGGTTTAGTTCGGGGGGGGGGGGGGGATGAGCTCCTGGTTTAGTTCGGGGGGGGGGGGGGATGAGCTCCTGGTTTAGTTCGGGGGGGGGGGGGGGGGATGAGCTCCTGGTTTAGTTCGGGGGGGGGGGGGGATGAGCTCCTGGTTTAGTTCGGGGGGGGGGGGGGGGGATGAGCTCCTGGTTTAGTTCGGGGGGGGGGGGGGGATGAGCTCCTGGTTTAGTTCGGGGGGGGGGGGGGGGATGAGCTCCTGGTTTAGTTCGGGGGGGGGGGGGGGATGAGCTCCTGGTTTAGTTCGGGGGGGGGGGGGATGAGCTCCTGGTTTAGTTCGGGGGGGGGGGGGGATGAGCTCCTGGTTTAGTTCGGGGGGGGGGGGGGGATGAGCTCCTGGTTAGTTCGGGGGGGGGGGGGGGATGAGCTCCTGGTTTAGTTCGGGGGGGGGGGGGGATGAGCTCCTGGTTTAGTTCGGGGGGGGGGGGGATGAGCTCCTGGTTTAGTTCGGGGGGGGGGGGGGGGATGAGCTCCTGGTTTAGTTCGGGGGGGGGGGGGGGGGATGAGCTCCTGGTTTAGTTCGGGGGGGGGGGGGGGGATGAGCTCCTGGTTTAGTTCGGGGGGGGGGTGGATGAGCTCCTGTTTAGTTCGGGGGGGGGGGGGGGATGAGCTCCTGGTTTAGTTCGGGGGGGGGGGGGGGATGAGCTCCTGGTTTAGTTCGGGGGGGGGGGGGGGATGAGCTCCTGGTTTAGTTCGGGGGGGGGGGGGGATGAGCTCCTGGTTTAGTTCGGGGGGGGGGGGATGAGCTCCTGGTTTAGTTCGGGGGGGGGGGGGGGGGGATGAGCTCCTGGTTTAGTTCGGGGGGGGGGGGGGATGAGCTCCTGGTTTAGTTCGGGGGGGGGGGGGATGAGCTCCTGGTTTAGTTCGGGGGGGGGGGGGGATGAGCTCCTGGTTTAGTTCGGGGGGGGGGGGGGGGATGAGCTCCTGGTTTAGTTCGGGGGGGGGGGGGGGGGATGAGCTCCTGGTTTAGTTCGGGGGGGGGGGGGATGAGCTCCTGGTTTAGTTCGGGGGGGGGGGGGATGAGCTCCTGGTTTAGTTCGGGGGGGGGGGGGGATGAGCTCCTGGTTTAGTTCGGGGGGGGGGGGGGGGGGATGAGCTCCTGGTCTAGTTCGGGGGGGGGGGGGGGGATGAGCTCCTGGTTTAGTTCGGGGGGGGGGATGAGCTCCTGGTTTAGTTCGGGGGGGGGGGGATGAGCTCCTGGTTTAGTTCGGGGGGGGGGGGGGGGATGAGCTCCTGGTTTAGTTCGGGGGGGGGGGGGGGGATGAGCTCTGGTTTAGTTCGGGGGGGGGGGGGGGGATGAGCTCCTGGTTTAGTTCGGGGGGGGGGGGGGGATGAGCTCCTGGTTTAGTTCGGGGGGGGGGGGGGGGATGAGCTCCTGGTTTAGTTCGGGGGGGGGGGGGGATGAGCTCCTGGTTTAGTTCGGGGGGGGGGGGGGATGAGCTCCTGGTTTAGTTCGGGGGGGGGGGGGATGAGCTCCTGGTTTAGTTCGGGGGGGGGGGGGGGGATGAGCTCCTGGTTTAGTTCGGGGGGGGGGGGGATGAGCTCCTGGTTTAGTTCGGGGGGGGGGGGGGGGATGAGCTCCTGGTTTAGTTCGGGGGGGGGGGGGGGATGAGCTCCTGGTTTAGTTCGGGGGGGGGGGGGGATGAGCTCCTGGTTTAGTTCGGGGGGGGGGGGGATGAGCTCCTGGTTTAGTTCGGGGGGGGGGGGGGGATGAGCTCCTGGTTTAGTTCGGGGGGGGGGGGGATGAGCTCCTGGTTTAGTTCGGGGGGGGGGGGGGGATGAGCTCCTGGTTTAGTTCGGGGGGGGGGGGGGGGGGGGATGAGCTCCTGGTTTAGTTCGGGGGGGGGGGGGGATGAGCTCCTGGTTTAGTTCGGGGGGGGGGGGGGGGGATGAGCTCCTGGTTTAGTTCGGGGGGGGGGGGGGATGAGCTCCTGGTTTAGTTCGGGGGGGGGGGGATGAGCTCCTGGTTTAGTTCGGGGGGGGGGGGGGGATGAGCTCCTGGTTTAGTTCGGGGGGGGGGGGGATGAGCTCCTGGTTTAGTTCGGGGGGGGGGGGGGGATGAGCTCCTGGTTTAGTTCGGGGGGGGGGGGGGGATGAGCTCCTGGTTTAGTTCGGGGGGGGGGGGGGATGAGCTCCTGGTTTAGTTCGGGGGGGGGGGGGGATGAGCTCCTGGTTTAGTTCGGGGGGGGGGGGGGGATGAGCTCCTGTTTAGTTCGGGGGGGGGGGGGGATGAGCTCCTGGTTTAGTTCGGGGGGGGGGGGGATGAGCTCCTGGTTTAGTTCGGGGGGGGGGGGGGGATGAGCTCCTGGTTTAGTTCGGGGGGGGGGGGGGGGATGAGCTCCTGGTTTAGTTCGGGGGGGGGGGGGGGGATGAGCTCCTGGTTTAGTTCGGGGGGGGGGGGGGGATGAGCTCCTGGTTTAGTTCGGGGGGGGGGGGGGATGAGCTCCTGGTTTAGTTCGGGGGGGGGGGGGGGATGAGCTCCTGGTTTAGTTCGGGGGGGGGGGGGGGATGAGCTCCTGGTTTAGTTCGGGGGGGGGGGGGGGGGGATGAGCTCCTGGTTTAGTTCGGGGGGGGGGGGGGATGAGCTCCTGGTTTAGTTCGGGGGGGGGGGGGGATGAGCTCCTGGTTTAGTTCGGGGGGGGGGGGGATGAGCTCCTGGTTTAGTTCGGGGGGGGGGGGGGGATGAGCTCCTGGTTTAGTTCGGGGGGGGGGGGGGATGAGCTCCTGGTTTAGTTCGGGGGGGGGGGGGGGGATGAGCTCCTGGTTTAGTTCGGGGGGGGGGGGGATGAGCTCCTGGTTTAGTTCGGGGGGGGGGGGGATGAGCTCCTGGTTTAGTTCGGGGGGGGGGGGGGGGGATGAGCTCCTGGTTTAGTTCGGGGGGGGGGGGGGATGAGCTCCTGGTTTAGTTCGGGGGGGGGGGGGGATGAGCTCCTGGTTAGTTCGGGGGGGGGGGGGGGATGAGCTCCTGGATTAGTTCGGGGGGGGGCGGATGAGCTCCTGGATTAGTTCGGGGGGGGGGGGGGGATGAGCTCCTGTTTAGTTCGGGGGGGGGGGGATGAGCTCCTGGTTTAGTTCGGGGGGGGGGAGGGATGAGCTCCTGGTTTAGTTCGGGGGGGGGGGGGGGATGAGCTCCTGGTTTAGTTCGGGGGGGGGGGGGGGATGAGCTCCTGGTTTAGTTCGGGGGGGGGGGGGGGATGAGCTCCTGGTTTAGTTCGGGGGGGGGGGGGGGGATGAGCTCCTGGTTTAGTTCGGGGGGGGGGGGGATGAGCTCCTGGTTTAGTTCGGGGGGGGGGGGGGATGAGCTCCTGTTAGTTCGGGGGGGGGGGGGGATGAGCTCCTGGTTTAGTTCGGGGGGGGGGGGGGATGAGCTCCTGGTTTAGTTCGGGGGGGGGGGGGATGAGCTCCTGGTTTAGTTCGGGGGGGGGGGGGGATGAGCTCCTGGTTTAGTTCGGGGGGGGGGGGGGATGAGCTCCTGGTTTAGTTCGGGGGGGGGGGGGGATGAGCTCCTGGTTTAGTTCGGGGGGGGGGGGGATGAGCTCCTGGTTTAGTTCGGGGGGGGGGGGGGATGAGCTCCTGGTTTAGTTCGGGGGGGGGGGGGGATGAGCTCCTGGTTTAGTTCGGGGGGGGGGGGGGATGAGCTCCTGGTTTAGTTCGGGGGGGGGGGGGGGATGAGCTCCTGTTTAGTTCGGGGGGGGGGGGGGGGATGAGCTCCTGGTTTAGTTCGGGGGGGGGGGGGGATGAGCTCCTGGTTTAGTTCGGGGGGGGGGGGGGGATGAGCTCCTGGTTTAGTTCGGGGGGGGTCGGGGGGGGGGGGGGATGAGCTCCTGGTTTAGTTCGGGGGGGGGGGGGGATGAGCTCCTGGTTTAGTTCGGGGGGGGGGGGGGATGAGCTCCTGGTTTAGTTCGGGGGGGGGGGGGATGAGCTCCTGGTTTAGTTCGGGGGGGGGGGGGATGAGCTCCTGGTTTAGTTCGGGGGGGGGGGGGGGATGAGCTCCTGGTTTAGTTCGGGGGGGGGGGGGGGATGAGCTCCTGGTTTAGTTCGGGGGGGGGGGGGGGATGAGCTCCTGGTTTAGTTCGGGGGGGGGGGGGGGGATGAGCTCCTGGTTTAGTTCGGGGGGGGGGGGGGGATGAGCTCCTGGTTTAGTTCGGGGGGGGGGGGGGATGAGCTCCTGGTTTAGTTCGGGGGGGGGGGGGGGATGAGCTCCTGGTTTAGTTCGGGGGGGGGGGGGGGATGAGCTCCTGGTTTAGTTCGGGGGGGGGGGGGATGAGCTCCTGGTTTAGTTCGGGGGGGGGGGGGGGGATGAGCTCCTGGTTTAGTTCGGGGGGGGGGGGGGGATGAGCTCCTGGTTTAGTTCGGGGGGGGGGGGGGATGAGCTCCTGGTTTAGTTCGGGGGGGGGGGGGATGAGCTCCTGGTTTAGTTCGGGGGGGGGGGGATGAGCTCCTGGTTTAGTTCGGGGGGGGGGGGATGAGCTCCTGGTTAGTCGGGGGGGGGGGGGGGATGAGCTCCTGGTTTAGTTCGGGGGGGGGGGGGGGATGAGCTCCTGGTTTAGTTCGGGGGGGGGGGGGGGGATGAGCTCCTGGTTTAGTTCGGGGGGGGGGGGGGATGAGCTCCTGGTTTAGTTCGGGGGGGGGGGGGGGATGAGCTCCTGTTTAGTTCGGGGGGGGGGGGGGGATGAGCTCCTGGTTTAGTTCGGGGGGGGGGGGGGGATGAGCTCCTGGTTTAGTTCGGGGGGGGGGGGGGGATGAGCTCCTGGTTTAGTTCGGGGGGGGGGGGGGATGAGCTCCTGGTTTAGTTCGGGGGGGGGGGGGGGATGAGCTCCTGGTTTAGTTCGGGGGGGGGGGGGATGAGCTCCTGGTTTAGTTCGGGGGGGGGGGGGGGGATGAGCTCCTGGTTTAGTTCGGGGGGGGGGGGGATGAGCTCCTGTTTAGTTCGGGGGGGGGGGGGGGATGAGCTCCTGGTTTAGTTCGGGGGGGGGGGGGGGGGATGAGCTCCTGGTTTAGTTCGGGGGGGGGGGGGGGGATGAGCTCCTGGTTTAGTTCGGGGGGGGGGGGGGGGGGATGAGCTCCTGGTTTAGTTCGGGGGGGGGGGGGATGAGCTCCTGTTTAGTTCGGGGGGGGGGGGGGGGGGGGATGAGCTCCTGGTTTAGTTCGGGGGGGGGGGGGGATGAGCTCCTGGTTTAGTTCGGGGGGGGGGGGGGGATGAGCTCCTGGTTTAGTTCGGGGGGGGGGGGGGGGGGGGATGAGCTCCTGGTTAGTTCGGGGGGGGGGGGGGGGGGATGAGCTCCTGGTTTAGTTCGGGGGGGGGGGGGGATGAGCTCCGGTTTAGTTGGGGGGGAGGGGGGGGGATGAGCTCA
>NW_027139880.1:0-82444 GCF_035084215.1 Heptranchias perlo | reverse complement strand
TAGACCGAGGCCCGAGAGTGGGGATAAAAGCAGCAACAGACCGAGGCCCGAGAGTGGGGATAAAAGCAGCAACAGACCGAGGCCCGAGAGTGGGGATAAAAGCAGCAACAGACCGAGGCCCGAGAGTGGGGATAAAAGCAGCAACAGACCGAGGCCCGAGAGTGGGGATAAAAGCAGCAACAGACCGAGGCCCGAGAGTGGGGATAAAAGCAGCAACAGACCGAGGCCCGAGAGTGGGGATAAAAGCAGCAACAGACCGAGGCCCGAGAGTGGGGATAAAAGCAGCAGCAGACCGAGGCCCGAGAGTGGGGATAAAAGCAGCAGACCGAGGCCCGAGAGTGGGGATAAAAGCAGCAACAGACCGAGGCCCGAGAGTGGGGATAAAAGCAGCAACAGACCGAGGCCCGAGAGTGGGGATAAAAGCAGCAACAGACCGAGGCCCGAGAGTGGGGATAAAAGCAGCAGCAGACCGAGGCCCGAGAGTGGGGATAAAAGCAGCAACAGACCGAGGCCCGAGAGTGGGGATAAAAGCAGCAACAGACCGAGGCCCGAGAGTGGGGATAAAAGCAGCAGCAGACCGAGGCCCGAGAGTGGGGATAAAAGCAGCAGCAGACCGAGGCCCGAGAGTGGGGATAAAAGCAGCAACAGACCGAGGCCCGAGAGTGGGGATAAAAGCAGCAACAGACCGAGGCCCGAGAGTGGGGATAAAAGCAGCAACAGACCGAGGCCCGAGAGTGGGGATAAAAGCAGCAACAGACCGAGGCCCGAGAGTGGGGATAAAAGCAGCAACAGACCGAGGCCCGAGAGTGGGGATAAAAGCAGCAGCAGACCGAGGCCCGAGAGTGGGGATAAAAGCAGCAGCAGACCGAGGCCCGAGAGTGGGGATAAAAGCAGCAACAGACCGAGGCCCGAGAGTGGGGATAAAAGCAGCAACAGACCGAGGCCCGAGAGTGGGGATAAAAGCAGCAACAGACCGAGGCCCGAGAGTGGGGATAAAAGCAGCAACAGACCGAGGCCCGAGAGTGGGGATAAAAGCAGCAACAGACCGAGGCCCGAGAGTGGGGATAAAAGCAGCAACAGACCGAGGCCCGAGAGTGGGGATAAAAGCAGCAACTAGCAACAGACCGAGGCCCGAGAGTGCGGGATAAAAGCAGCAACAGACCGAGGCCCGAGAGTGGGGATAAAAGCAGCAGCAGACCGAGGCCCGAGAGTTGGGGATAAAAGCAGCAACAGACTGAGGCCCGAGAGTGGGGATAAAAGCAGCAACAGACCGAGGCCCGAGAGTGGGGATAAAAGCAGCAACAGACCGAGGCCCGAGAGTGGGGATAAAAGCAGCAGCCAGACCGAGGCCCGAGAGTGGGGATAAAAGCAGCAACAGACCGAGGCCCGAGAGTGGGGATAAAAGCAGCAACAGACCGAGGCCCGAGAGTGGGGATAAAAGCAGCACAGACCGAGGCCCGAGAGTGGGGATAAAAGCAGCAGACCGAGGCCCGAGAGTGGGGATAAAAGCAGCAACAGACCGAGGGCCCGAGAGTGGGGATAAAAGCAGCAACAGACCGAGGCCCGAGAGTCGGGGATAAAAGCAGCAGCAGACCGAGGCCCGAGAGTGGGATAAAAGCACAGACCGAGGCCGAGAGTGGGATAAAAGCAGCAGACCGAGGCCCGAGAGTGGGGATAAAAGCAGCAACAGACCGAGGCCCGAGAGTGGGGATAAAAGCAGCAACAGACCGAGGCCCGAGAGTGGGGATAAAAGCAGCAGCAGACCGAGGCCCGAGAGTGGGGATAAAAGCAGCACAGACCGAGGCCCGAGAGTGGGGATAAAAGCAGCAACAGACCGAGGCCCGAGAGTGGGGATAAAAGCAGCAACAGACCGAGGCCCGAGAGTGGGGATAAAAGCAGCAACAGACCGAGGCCCGAGAGTGGGGATAAAAGCAGCAACAGACCGAGGACCCGAGAGTGGGGATAAAAGCAGCAGACCGAGGCCCGAGAGTGGGGATAAAAGCAGCAACAGACCGAGGCCCGAGAGTGGGGATAAAAGCAGCAACAGACGAGGCCCGAGAGTGGGGATAAAAGCAGCAACAGACCGAGGCCCGAGAGTGGGGATAAAAGCAGCAACAGACCGAGGCCCGAGAGTGGGGATAAAAGCAGCAACAGACCGAGGCCCGAGAGTGGGGATAAAAGCAGCAACAGACCGAGGCCCGAGAGTGGGGATAAAAGCAGCAACAGACCGAGGCCCGAGAGTGGGGATAAAAGCAGCAACAGACCGAGGCCCGAGAGTGGGGATAAAAGCAGCAACAGACCGAGGCCCGAGAGTGGGGATAAAAGCAGCAACAGACCGAGGCCCGAGAGTGGGGATAAAAGCAGCAAGACCGAGGCCCGAGAGTGGGGATAAAAGCAGCAACAGACCGAGGCCGAGAGTGGGGATAAAAGCAGCAACAGACCGAGGCCCGAGAGTGGGGATAAAAGCAGCAGCAGACCGAGGCCCGAGAGTGGGGATAAAAGCAGCAGCAGACCGAGGCCCGAGAGTGGGGATAAAAGCAGCAAGCAGACCGAGGCCCGAGAGTGGGGATAAAGCAGCAACAGACCGAGGCCCGAGAGTGGGGATAAAAGCAGCAACAGACCGAGGCCCGAGAGTGGGGATAAAAGCAGCAGCAGACCGAGGCCCGAGAGTGGGATAAAAGCAGCAACAGACCGAGGCCCGAGAGTGGGATAAAAGCAGCACAGATCGAGGCCCGAGAGTGGGGATAAAAGCAGCAACAGACCGAGGCCCCGAGAGTGGGGATAAAAGCAGCAGCAGACCGAGGCCCGAGAGTGGGGATAAAAGCAGCAACAGACCGAGGCCCGAGAGTGGGGATAAAAGCAGCAAGCAGACCGAGGCCCGAGAGTGGGGATAAAAGCAGCAACAGACCGAGGCCCGAGAGTGGGGATAAAAGCAGCAGCAGACCGAGGCCCGAGAGTGGGGATAAAAGCAGCAGCAGACCGAGGCCCGAGAGTGGGGATAAAAGCAGCAGCAGACCGAGGCCCGAGAGTGGGGATAAAAGCAACAGACCGAGGCCCGAGAGTGGGGATAAAAGCAGCAGCAGACCGAGGCCCGAGAGTGGGGATAAAAGCAGCAACAGACCGAGGCCCGAGAGTGGGGATAAAAGCAGCAGACCGAGGCCCGAGAGTGGGGATAAAAGCAGCAGCAGACGAGGCCGAGAGTGGGATAAAAGCAGCAACAGACCGAGGCCCGAGAGTGGGGATAAAAGCAGCAACAGACCGAGGCCCGAGAGTGGGGATAAAAGCAGCAACAGACCGAGGCCCGAGAGTGGGGATAAAAGCAGCAACAGACCGAGGCCCGAGAGTGGGGATAAAAGCAACAGACCGAGGCCCGAGAGTGGGGATAAAAGCAGCAACAGACCGAGGGCCGAGAGTGGGGATAAAAGCAGCAGACCGAGGCCCGAGAGTGGGGATAAAAGCAGCAACAGACCGAGGCCCGAGAGTGGGGATAAAAGCAGCAGGACCGAGGACCGAGAGTGGGGATAAAAGCAGCAACAGACCGAGGCCCGAGAGTGGGGATAAAAGCAGCAGCAGACCGAGGCCCGAGAGTGGGGATAAAACAGCAGACCGAGGCCCGAGAGTGGGGATAAAAGCAGCAACAGACCGAGGCCCGAGAGTGGGGATAAAAGCAACAACAGGCCGAGGCCCGAGAGTGGGGATAAAAGCAGCAACAGACCGAGGCCCGAGAGTGGGGATAAAAGCAGCAACAGACCGAGGCCCGAGAGTGGGGATAAAAGCAGCACAGACCGAGGCCCGAGAGTGGGGATAAAAAGCAGCAGACCGAGGCCCGAGAGTGGGGATAAAAGCAGCAACAGACCGAGGCCCGAGAGTGGGGATAAAAGCAGCAGCAGACTGAGGCCCGAGAGTGGGGATAAAAGCAGCAGCAGACCGAGGCCCGAGAGTGGGGAATAAAAGCAGCAACAGACCGAGGCCCGAGAGTGGGGATAAAAGCAGCAACAGACCGAGGCCCGAGAGTGGGGATAAAAGCAGCAACAGACCGAGGCCCGAGAGTGGGGATAAAAGCAGCAGACCGAGGCCCGAGTGTGGGGATAAAAGCAGCAGACCGAGGCCCGAGAGTGGGGATAAAAGCAGCAACAGACCGAGGCCCGAGAGTGGGGATAAAAGCAGCAACAGACCGAGGCCCGAGAGTGGGGATAAAAGCAGCAGCAGACCGAGGGCCGAGAGTGGGGATAAAAGCAGCAACAGACCGAGGCCCGAGAGTGGGGATAAAAGCAGCAGCAGACCGAGGCCCGAGAGTGGGGATAAAAGCAGCAACAGACCGAGGCCCGAGAGTGGGGATAAAAGCAGCAACAGACCGAGGCCCGAGAGTGGGGATAAAAGCAGCAGCAGACCGAGGCCCGAGAGTGGGGATAAAAGCAGCAGACCGAGGCCCGAGAGTGGGGATAAAAGCAGCAACAGACCGAGGCCCGAGAGTGGGGATAAAAGCAGCAGCAGACCGAGGCCCGAGAGTGGGGATAAAAGCAACAACAGACCGAGGCCCGAGAGTGGGGATAAAAGCAGCAACAGACCGGCCCGAGAGTGGGGATAAAAGCAGCAACAGACCGAGGCCCGAGAGTGGGGATAAAAGCAGCAACAGACCGAGGCCCGAGAGTGGGGATAAAAGCAACAGACCGAGGCCCGAGAGTGGGGATAAAAGCAACAGACCGAGGCCCGAGAGTGGGGATAAAAGCAGCAACAGACCGAGGCCCGAGAGTGGGGATAAAAGCAGCAACAGACCGAGGCCCGAGAGTGGGGATAAAAGCAGCAACAGACCGAGGCCCGAGAGTGGGGATAAAAGCAGCAACAGACTGAGGCCCGAGAGTGGGGATAAAAGCAGCAGACCGAGGCCCGAGAGTGGGGATAAAAGCAGCAACAGACCGAGGCCCGAGAGTGGGGATAAAAGCAGCAGCAGACCGAGGCCCGAGAGTGGGGATAAAAGCAGCAGACCGAGGCCCGAGAGTGGGGATAAAAGCAGCAGACCGAGGCCCGAGAGTGGGGATAAAAGCAGCAGCAGACCGAGGCCCGAGAGTGGGGATAAAGCAGCAGACCGAGGCCCGAGAGTGGGGATAAAAGCAGCAACAGACCGAGGCCCGAGAGTGGGGATAAAAGCCAGCAGCAGACCGAGGCCCGAGAGTGGGGATAGAAGCAGCAACAGACCGAGGCCCGAGAGTGGGGATAAAAGCAGCAGACCGAGGCCCGAGAGTGGGGATAAAAGCAGCAACAGACCGAGGCCCGAGAGTGGGGATAAAAGCAAGCAGACCGAGGCCCGAGAGTGGGGATAAAAGCAGCAGCAGACCGAGGCCCGAGAGTGGGGATAAAAGCAGCAACAGACCGAGGCCCGAGAGTGGGGATAAAAGCAGCAACAGACCGAGGCCCGAGAGTGGGGATAAAAGCAGCAACAGACCGAGGCCCGAGAGTGGGGATAAAAGCAGCAACAGACCGAGGCCCGAGAGTGGGGATAAAAGGCAACAGACCGAGGCCCGAGAGTGGGGATAAAAGCAGCAACAGACCGAGGGCCGAGAGTGGGGATAAAAGCAGCAACAGACCGAGGCCCGAGAGTGGGGATAAAAGCAGCAGACCGAGGCCCGAGAGTGGGGATAAAGCAGCAACAGACCGAGGCCCGAGAGTGGGGATAAAAGCAGCAGACCGAGGCCCGAGAGTGGGGATAAAAGCAGCAGCAGACCGAGGCCCGAGAGTGGGGATAAAAGCAACAGACCGAGGCCCGAGAGTGGGGATAAAAGCAGCAACAGACCCGAGGCCCGAGAGTGGGGATAAAAGCAGCAACAGACCGAGGCCCGAGAGTGGGGATAAAAGCAACAGACCGAGGCCCGAGAGTGGGGATAAAAGCACAGACCGAGGCCTGAGAGTGGGGATAAAAGCAGCAGACCGAGGCCCGAGAGTGGGGATAAAAGCAGCAGACCGAGGCCCGAGAGTGGGGATAAAAGCAACAGACCGAGGCCTGAGAGTGGGGATAAAAGCAGCAACAGACCGAGGCCCGAGAGTGGGGGATAAAAGCAGCAACAGACCGAGGCCCGAGAGTGGGGATAAAAGCAGCAGCAGACCGAGGCCCGAGAGTGGGGATAAAAGCAACAGACCGAGGCCCGAGAGTGGGGATAAAAGCAGCAACAGACCGAGGCCCGAGAGTGTGGGGATAAAAGCAGCAGCAGACCGAGGCCCGAGAGTGGGGATAAAAGCAGCAACAGACCGAGGCCCGAGAGTGGGGATAAAAGCAGCAACAGACCGAGGCCCGAGAGTGGGGGATAAAAGCAGCAACAGACCGAGGCCCGAGAGTGGGGATAAAAGCAGCAGACCGAGGCCCGAGAGTGGGGATAAAAGCAGCAGACCGAGGCCCGAGAGTGGGGATAAAAGCAGCAGACCGAGGCCCGAGAGTGGGGATAAAAGCAACAGACCGAGGCCTGAGAGTGGGGATAAAAGCAGCAACAGACCGAGGCCCGAGAGTGGGGATAAAAGCAGCAACAGACCGAGGCCCGAGAGTGGGGATAAAAGCAGCAACAGACCGAGGCCCGAGAGTGGGGATAAAAGCAGCAGCAGACCGAGGCCCGAGAGTGGGGATCAACAGGAACCGAGGCCCGAGAGTGGGGATAAAAGCAGCAGCAGACCGAGCCCGAGAGTGGGGATAAAAGCAGCAACAGACCGACGGCCCGAGAGTGGGGATAAAAGCAGCAACAGACCGAGGGCCCGAGAGTGGGGATAAAAGCAGCAACAGACCGAGGCCCGAGAGTGGGGATAAAAGCAGCAACAGACCGAGGCCCGAGTGGGGATAAAAGCAGCAACAGACCGAGGCCCGAGAGTGGGGATAAAAGCAGCAACCAGACCGAGGCCTGAGAGTGGGGATAAAAGCAGCAACAGACCGAGGCCCGAGAGTGGGGATAAAAGCAGCAGCAGACCGAGGCCCGAGAGTGGGGGATAAAAGCAGCAACAGACCGAGGCCCGAGAGTGGGGATAAAAGCAGCAGACCGAGGCCCGAGAGTGGGGATAAAAGCAGCAACAGACCGAGGGCCCGAGAGTGGGGATAAAAGCAGCAACAGACCGAGGCCCGAGAGTGGGGATAAAAGCAGCAGCAGACCGAGGCCCGAGAGTGGGATAAAAGCCAGCAGCAGACCGAGGCCCGAGAGTGGGGATAAAAGCAGCAGACAGACCGAGGCCCGAGAGTGGGGATAAAAGCAGACAGACCGAGGGCCCGAGAGTGGGGATAAAAGCAGCAACAGACCGAGGCCCGAGAGTGGGGATAAAAGCAGCAACAGACCGAGGCCCGAGAGTGGGATAAAAGCAGCAACAGACCGAGGCCCGAGAGTGGGGATAAAAGCAGCAGCAGACCGAGGCCCGAGAGTGGGGATAAAAGCAGCAACAGACCGAGGCCCGAGAGTGGGGATAAAAGCAGCAACAGACCGAGGCCTGAGAGTGGGGATAAAAGCAGCAACAGACCGAGGCCCGAGAGTGGGGATAAAAGCAGCAGCAGACCGAGGCCCGAGAGTGGGGATAAAAGCAGCAACAGACCGAGGCCCGAGAGTGGGGATAAAAGCAGCAACAGACCGAGGCCCGAGAGTGGGGATAAAAGCAGCAGCAGACCGAGGCCCGAGAGTGGGGATAAAAGCAGCAACAGACCGAGGCCCGAGAGTGGGGATAAAAGCAACAGACCGAGGCCCGAGAGTGGGGATAAAAGCAGCAACAGACCGAGGCCCGAGAGTGGGGATAAAAGCAGCAGCAGACCGAGGCCCGAGAGTGGGGATAAAAGCAGCAACAGACCGAGGCCCGAGAGTGGGGATAAAAGCAGCAACAGACCGAGGCCCGAGAGTGGGGATAAAAGCAACAGACCGAGGCCCGAGAGTGGGGATAAAAGCAACAGACCGAGGCCCGAGAGTGGGGATAAAAGCAGCAACAGACCGAGGCCTGAGAGTGGGGATAAAAGCAGCAACAGACCGAGGCCCGAGAGTGGGGATAAAAGCAGCAACAGACCGAGGCCCGAGAGTGGGGATAAAAGCAGCAACAGACCGAGGCCCGAGAGTGGGGATAAAGCAGCAACAGACCGAGGCCCGAGAGTGGGGATAAAAGCAACAGACCGAGGCCCGAGAGTGGGGATAAAAGCAGCAGACAGACCGAGGCCCGAGAGTGGGGATAAAAGCAGCAACAGACCGAGGCCCGAGAGTGGGGATAAAAGCAGCAACAGACCGAGGCCCGAGAGTGGGGATAAAAGCAGCAACAGACCGAGGCCCGAGAGTGGGGATAAAAGCAGCAACAGACCGAGGCCCGAGAGTGGGGATAAAAGCAGCAACAGACCGAGGCCCGAGAGTGGGGATAAAAGCAACAGACCGAGGCCTGAGAGTGGGGATAAAAGCAGCAACAGACCGAGGGCCCGAGAGTGGGGATAAAAGCAGCAACAGACCGAGGCCCGAGAGTGGGGATAAAAGCAGCAGACCGAGGCCCGAGAGTGGGGATAAAAGCAGCAACAGACCGAGGCCCGAGAGTGGGGATAAAAGCAGCAACAGATCGAGGCCCGAGAGTGGGGATAAAAGCAGCAACAGACCGAGGCCCGAGAGTGGGGATAAAAGCAGCAGACCGAGGCCCGAGAGTGGGGATAAAAGCAGCAACAGACCGAGGCCTGAGAGTGGGGATAAAAGCAACAGACCGAGGCCCGAGAGTGGGGATAAAAGCAGCAGACCGAGGCCCGAGAGTGGGGATAAAAGCAGCAACAGACCGAGGCCCGAGAGTGGGGATAAAAGCAGCAACAGACCGAGGCCCGAGAGTGGGGATAAAAGCAGCAACAGACCGAGGCCGAGAGTGGGGATAAAAGCAGCAACAGACCGAGGCCCGAGAGTGGTGATAAAAGCAGCAACAGACCGAGGCCCGAGAGTGGGGATAAAAGCAGCAGCAGACCGAGGCCCGAGAGTGGGGATAAAAGCAGCAACAGACCGAGGCCCGAGAGTGGGGATAAAAGCAGCAACAGACCGAGGCCCGAGAGTGGGGATAAAAGCAGCAACAGACCGAGGGCCGAGAGTGGGGATAAAAGCAACAGACCGAGGCCCCGAGAGTGGGGATAAAAGCAGCAGCAGACCGAGGCCCGAGAGTGGGGATAAAAGCAGCAACAGACCGAGGCCCGAGAGTGGGGATAAAAGCAGCAGCAGACCGAGGCCCGAGAGTGGGGATAAAAGCAGCAACAGACCGAGGCCCGAGAGTGGGGATAAAAGCAGCAACAGACCGAGGCCCGAGAGTGGGGATAAAAGCAGCAACAGACCGAGGCCCGAGAGTGGGGATAAAAGCAGCAGCAGACCGAGGCCCGAGAGTGGGGATAAAAGCAGCAACAGACCGAGGCCCGAGAGTGGGGATAAAAGCAACAGACCGAGGGCCGAGAGTGGGGATAAAAGCAGCAACAGACCGAGGCCCGAGAGTGGGGATAAAAGCAGCAGACCGAGGCCCGAGAGTGGGGATAAAAGCAGCAACAGACCGAGGCCCGAGAGTGGGGATAAAAGCAGCAGACCGAGGCCCGAGAGTGGGGATAAAAGCAGCAGACCGAGGCCCGAGAGTGGGGATAAAAGCAGCAACAGACCGAGGCCCGAGAGTGGGGATAAAAGCAGCAACAGACCGAGGCCCGAGAGTGGGGATAAAAGCAGCAACAGACCGAGGCCCGAGAGTGGGGATAAAAGCAGCAACAGACCGAGGCCCGAGAGTGGGGATAAAAGCAGCAACAGACCGAGGCCCGAGAGTGGGGATAAAAGCAGCAACAGACCGAGGCCCGAGAGTGGGGATAAAAGCAGCAGCAGACCGAGGCCCGAGAGTGGGGATAAAAGCAGCAACAGACCGAGGCCCGAGAGTGGGGATAAAAGCAGCAACAGACCGAGGCCTGAGAGTGGGGATAAAAGCAGCAACAGACCGAGGCCCGAGAGTGGGGATAAAAGCAGCAACAGACCGAGGCCCGAGAGTGGGGATAAAAGCAGCAACAGACCGAGGCCCGAGAGTGGGGATAAAAGCAGCAACAGACCGAGGCCCGAGAGTGGGGATAAAAAGCAACAGACCGAGGCCCGAGAGTGGGGATAAAAGCAACAGACCGAGGCCCGAGAGTGGGGATAAAAGCAACAGACCGAGGCCCGAGAGTGGGGATAAAAGCAGCAGACCGAGGCCCGAGAGTGGGGATAAAAGCAGCAGACCGAGGCCCGAGAGTGGGGATAAAAGCAACAGACCGAGGCCCGAGAGTGGGGATAAAAGCAGCAACAGACCGAGGCCCGAGAGTGGGGATAAAAGCAGCAACAGACCGAGGCCCGAGAGTGGGGATAAAAGCAGCAACAGACCGAGGCCCGAGAGTGGGGATAAAAGCAGCAGCAGACCGAGGCCCGAGAGTGGGGATAAAAGCAGCAACAGACCGAGGCCCGAGAGTGGGGATAAAAGCAGCAACAGACCGAGGCCCGAGAGTGGGGATAAAAGCAGCAACAGACCGAGGCCCGAGAGTGGGGATAAAAGCAGCAACAGACCGAGGCCCGAGAGTGGGGATAAAAGCAACAGACCGAGGCCCGAGAGTGGGGATAAAAGCAGCAACAGACCGAGGCCCGAGAGTGGGGATAAAAGCAACAGACCGAGGCCTGAGAGTGGGGATAAAAGCAGCAGACCGAGGCCCGAGAGTGGGGATAAAAGCAGCAGACCGAGGCCCGAGAGTGGGGATAAAAGCAGCAACAGACCGAGGCCTGAGAGTGGGGATAAAAGCAGCAACAGACCGAGGCCCGAGAGTGGGGATAAAAGCAGCAACAGACCGAGGCCCGAGAGTGGGGATAAAAGCAGCAACAGACCGAGGCCCGAGAGTGGGGATAAAAGCAGCAGCAGACCGAGGCCCGAGAGTGGGGATAAAAGCAGCAACAGACCGAGGCCCGAGAGTGGGGATAAAAGCAGCAGCAGACCGAGGCCCGAGAGTGGGGATAAAAGCAGCAACAGACCGAGGCCCGAGAGTGGGGATAAAAGCAACAGACCGAGGCCCGAGAGTGGGGATAAAAGCAGCAACAGACCGAGGCCCGAGAGTGGGGATAAAAGCAGCAGCAGACCGAGGCCCGAGAGTGGGGATAAAAGCAGCAACAGACCGAGGCCCGAGAGTGGGGATAAAAGCAGCAACAGACCGAGGCCCGAGAGTGGGGATAAAAGCAGCAGCAGACCGAGGCCCGAGAGTGGGGATAAAAGCAGCAACAGACCGAGGCCCGAGAGTGGGGATAAAAGCAGCAACAGACCGAGGCCCGAGAGTGGGGATAAAAGCAGCAGCAGACCGAGGCCCGAGAGTGGGGATAAAAGCAGCAACAGACCGAGGCCCGAGAGTGGGGATAAAAGCAACAGACCGAGGCCCGAGAGTGGGGATAAAAGCAGCAGACCGAGGCCCGAGAATGGGGATAAAAGCAGCAACAGACCGAGGCCCGAGAGTGGGGATAAAAGCAGCAACAGACCGAGGCCCGAGAGTGGGGATAAAAGCAGCAACAGACCGAGGCCCGAGAGTGGGGATAAAAGCAGCAACAGACCGAGGCCCGAGAGTGGGGATAAAAGCAGCAACAGACCGAGGCCCGAGAGTGGGGATAAAAGCAGCAGCAGACCGAGGCCCGAGAGTGGGGATAAAAGCAGCAACAGACCGAGGCCCGAGAGTGGGGATAAAAGCAGCAACAGACCGAGGCCCGAGAGTGGGGATAAAAGCAACAGACCGAGGCCCGAGAGTGGGGATAAAAGCAACAGACCGAGGCCCGAGAGTGGGGATAAAAGCAGCAACAGACCGAGGCCTGAGAGTGGGGATAAAAGCAGCAACAGACCGAGGCCCGAGAGTGGGGATAAAAGCAGCAACAGACCGAGGACCGAGAGTGGGGATAAAAGCAGCAGCAGACCGAGGCCCGAGAGTGGGGATAAAAGCAGCAACAGACCGAGGCCCGAGAGTGGGGATAAAAGCAGCAACAGACCGAGGCCCGAGAGTGGGGATAAAAGCAGCAACAGACCGAGGGCCGAGAGTGGGGATAAAAGCAGCAACAGACCGAGGCCCGAGAGTGGGGATAAAAGCAGCAGCAGACCGAGGCCCGAGAGTGGGGATAAAAGCAGCAGACCGAGGCCCGAGAGTGGGGATAAAAGCAGCAACAGACCGAGGCCCGAGAGTGGGGATAAAAGCAGCAACAGACCGAGGCCCGAGAGTGGGGATAAAAGCAGCAACAGACCGAGGCCCGAGAGTGGGGATAAAAGCAACAGACCGAGGCCCGAGAGTGGGGATAAAAGCAACAGACCGAGGCCCGAGAGTGGGGATAAAAGCAGCAACAGACCGAGGCCCGAGAGTGGGGATAAAAGCAGCAGACCGAGGCCCGAGAGTGGGGATAAAAGCAGCAACAGACCGAGGCCCGAGAGTGGGGATAAAAGCAACAGACCGAGGCCTGAGAGTGGGGATAAAAGCAGCAACAGACCGAGGCCCGAGAGTGGGGATAAAAGCAGCAACAGACCGAGGCCCGAGAGTGGGGATAAAAGCAGCAACAGACCGAGGCCCGAGAGTGGGGATAAAAGCAGCAACAGACCGAGGCCCGAGAGTGGGGATAAAAGCAGCAGCAGACCGAGGCCCGAGAGTGGGGATAAAAGCAGCAACAGACCGAGGCCCGAGAGTGGGGATAAAAGCAACAGACCGAGGCCTGAGAGTGGGGATAAAAGCAGCAACAGACCGAGGCCCGAGAGTGGGGATAAAAGCAACAGACCGAGGCCTGAGAGTGGGGATAAAAGCAGCAACAGACCGAGGGCCGAGAGTGGGGATAAAAGCAGCAACAGACCGAGGCCCGAGAGTGGGGATAAAAGCAGCAACAGATCGAGGCCCGAGAGTGGGGATAAAAGCAGCAGCAGACCGAGGCCCGAGAGTGGGGATAAAAGCAGCAACAGACCGAGGCCCGAGAGTGGGGATAAAAGCAGCAGACCGAGGCCCGAGAGTGGGGATAAAAGCAGCAACAGACCGAGGCCCGAGAGTGGGGATAAAAGCAGCAGACCGAGGCCCGAGAGTGGGGATAAAAGCAGCAACAGACCGAGGCCCGAGAGTGGGGATAAAAGCAGCAACAGACCGAGGCCCGAGAGTGGGGATAAAAGCAGCAGCAGACCGAGGCCCGAGAGTGGGGATAAAAGCAGCAACAGACCGAGGCCCGAGAGTGGGGATAAAAGCAGCAGACCGAGGCCCGAGAGTGGGGATAAAAGCAGCAACAGACCGAGGCCCGAGAGTGGGGATAAAAGCAGCAGCAGACCGAGGCCCGAGAGTGGGGATAAAAGCAGCAACAGACCGAGGCCCGAGAGAGGGGATAAAAGCAGCAGCAGACCGAGGCCCGAGAGTGGGGATAAAAGCAGCAACAGACCGAGGCCCGAGAGTGGGGATAAAAGCAGCAACAGACCGAGGCCCGAGAGTGGGGATAAAAGCAGCAGCAGACCGAGGCCCGAGAGTGGGGATAAAAGCAGCAACAGACCGAGGCCCGAGAGTGGGGATAAAAGCAGCAACAGACCGAGGCCCGAGAGTGGGGATAAAAGCAGCAACAGACCGAGGCCCGAGAGTGGGGATAAAAGCAGCAACAGACCGAGGCCCGAGAGTGGGGATAAAAGCAGCAACAGACCGAGGCCCGAGAGTGGGGATAAAAGCAGCAGCAGACCGAGGCCCGAGAGTGGGGATAAAAGCAGCAGCAGACCGAGGCCCGAGAGTGGGGATAAAAGCAGCAACAGACCGAGGCCCGAGAGTGGGGATAAAAGCAGCAACAGACCGAGGCCCGAGAGTGGGGATAAAAGCAGCAGCAGACCGAGGCCCGAGAGTGGGGATAAAAGCAGCAACAGACCGAGGCCCGAGAGTGGGGATAAAAGCAGCAACAGACCGAGGCCCGAGAGTGGGGATAAAAGCAGCAACAGACCGAGGCCCGAGAGTGGGGATAAAAGCAGCAACAGACCGAGGCCCGAGAGTGGGGATAAAAGCAGCAGCAGACCGAGGCCCGAGAGTGGGGATAAAAGCAGCAGACCGAGGCCCGAGAGTGGGGATAAAAGCAGCAACAGACCGAGGCCCGAGAGTGGGGATAAAAGCAGCAGACCGAGGCCCGAGAGTGGGGATAAAAGCAACAGACCGAGGCCCGAGAGTGGGGATAAAAGCAGCAGCAGACCGAGGCCCGAGAGTGGGGATAAAAGCAGCAGACCGAGGCCCGAGAGTGGGGATAAAAGCAGCAGACCGAGGCCCGAGAGTGGGGATAAAAGCAGCAACAGACCGAGGCCCGAGAGTGGGGATAAAAGCAGCAGCAGACCGAGGCCCGAGAGTGGGGATAAAAGCAGCAGACCGAGGCCCGAGAGTGGGGATAAAAGCAGCAACAGACCGAGGCCCGAGAGTGGGGATAAAAGCAGCAGCAGACCGAGGCCCGAGAGTGTGGATAAAAGCAGCAACAGACCGAGGCCCGAGAGTGGGGATAAAAGCAGCAGACCGAGGCCCGAGAGTGGGGATAAAAGCAGCAACAGACCGAGGCCCGAGAGTGGGGATAAAAGCAGCAACAGACCGAGGCCCGAGAGTGGGGATAAAAGCAGCAGCAGACCGAGGCCCGAGAGTGGGGATAAAAGCAGCAACAGACCGAGGCCCGAGAGTGGGGATAAAAGCAGCAACAGACCGAGGCCCGAGAGTGGGGATAAAAGCAGCAACAGACCGAGGACCGAGAGTGGGGATAAAAGCAGCAACAGACCGAGGCCCGAGAGTGGGGATAAAAGCAGCAACAGACCGAGGCCCGAGAGTGGGGATAAAAGCAGCAACAGACCGAGGCCCGAGAGTGGGGATAAAAGCAGCAGACCGAGGCCCGAGAGTGGGGATAAAAGCAGCAACAGACCGAGGCCCGAGAGTGGGGATAAAAGCAGCAACAGACCGAGGCCCGAGAGTGGGGATAAAAGCAGCAACAGACCGAGGCCCGAGAGTGGGGATAAAAGCAGCAGCAGACCGAGGCCCGAGAGTGGGGATAAAAGCAGCAACAGACCGAGGCCCGAGAGTGGGGATAAAAGCAGCAGCAGACCGAGGCCCGAGAGTGGGGATAAAAGCAGCAACAGACCGAGGCCCGAGAGTGGGGATAAAAGCAGCAACAGACCGAGGCCCGAGAGTGGGGATAAAAGCAGCAACAGACCGAGGCCCGAGAGTGGGGATAAAAGCAGCAACAGACCGAGGCCCGAGAGTGGGGATAAAAGCAGCAACAGACCGAGGCCCGAGAGTGGGGATAAAAGCAGCAGCAGACCGAGGCCCGAGAGTGGGGATAAAAGCAGCAACAGACCGAGGCCCGAGAGTGGGGATAAAAGCAGCAACAGACCGAGGCCCGAGAGTGGGGATAAAAGCAGCAACAGACCGAGGCCCGAGAGTGGGGATAAAAGCAGCAACAGACCGAGGCCCGAGAGTGGGGATAAAAGCAGCAACAGACCGAGGCCCGAGAGTGGGGATAAAAGCAGCAACAGACCGAGGCCCGAGAGTGGGGATAAAAGCAGCAGCAGACCGAGGCCCGAGAGTGGGGATAAAAGCAGCAACAGACCGAGGCCCGAGAGTGGGGATAAAAGCAGCAGCAGATCGAGGCCCGAGAGTGGGGATAAAAGCAGCAACAGACCGAGGCCCGAGAGTGGGGATAAAAGCAGCAGCAGACCGAGGCCCGAGAGTGGGGATAAAAGCAGCAACAGATCGAGGCCCGAGAGTGGGGATAAAAGCAGCAGCAGACCGAGGCCCGAGAGTGGGGATAAAAGCAGCAACAGACCGAGGCCCGAGAGTGGGGATAAAAGCAGCAACAGACCGAGGCCCGAGAGTGGGGATAAAAGCAGCAGACCGAGGCCCGAGAGTGGGGATAAAAGCAGCAGACCGAGGCCCGAGAGTGGGGATAAAAGCAGCAGCAGACCGAGGCCCGAGAGTGGGGATAAAAGCAGCAGCAGACCGAGGCCCGAGAGTGGGGATAAAAGCAGCAACAGACCGAGGCCCGAGAGTGGGGATAAAAGCAGCAGACCGAGGCACGAGAGTGGGGATTAAAGCAGCAGCAGACCGAGGCCCGAGAGTGGGGATAAAAGCAGCAACAGACCGAGGCCCGAGAGTGGGGATAAAAGCAGCAACAGACCGAGGCCCGAGAGTGGGGATAAAAGCAGCAACAGACCGAGGCCCGAGAGTGGGGATAAAAGCAGCAACAGACCGAGGCCCGAGAGTGGGGATAAAAGCAGCAACAGACCGAGGCCCGAGAGTGGGGATAAAAGCAGCAACAGACCGAGGCCCGAGAGTGGGGATAAAAGCAGCAGACCGAGGCCCGAGAGTGGGGATAAAAGCAGCAACAGACCGAGGCCCGAGAGTGGGGATAAAAGCAGCAACAGACCGAGGCCCGAGAGTGGGGATAAAAGCAGCAGCAGACCGAGGCCCGAGAGTGGGGATAAAAGCAGCAGCAGACCGAGGCCCGAGAGTGGGGATAAAAGCAGCAGCAGACCGAGGCCCGAGAGTGGGGATAAAAGCAGCAGCAGACCGAGGCCCGAGAGTGGGGATAAAAGCAGCAGCAGACCGAGGCCCGAGAGTGGGGATAAAAGCAGCAGCAGACCGAGGCCCGAGAGTGGGGATAAAAGCAGCAACAGACCGAGGCCCGAGAGTGGGGATAAAAGCAGCAACAGACCGAGGCCCGAGAGTGGGGATAAAAGCAGCAACAGACCGAGGCCCGAGAGTGGGGATAAAAGCAGCAACAGACCGAGGCCCGAGAGTGGGGATAAAAGCAGCAGACCGAGGCCCGAGAGTGGGGATAAAAGCAGCAGCAGACCGAGGCCCGAGAGTGGGGAGAAAAGCAGCAGACCGAGGCCCGAGAGTGGGGATAAAAGCAGCAACAGACAGAGGCCCGAGAGTGGGGATAAAAGCAGCAGCAGACCGAGGCCCGAGAGTGGGGATAAAAGCAGCAACGGACCGAGGCCCGAGAGTGGGGATAAAAGCAGCAGCAGACCGAGGCCCGAGAGTGGGGATAAAAGCAACAACAGACCGAGGCCCGAGAGTGGGGATAAAAGCAACAGACCGAGGCCCGAGAGTGGGGATAAAAGCAGCAACAGACCGAGGCCCGAGAGCGGGGATAAAAGCAGCAACAGACCGAGGCCCGAGAGTGGGGATAAAAGCAGCAACAGACGGAGGCCCGAGAGTGGGGATAAAAGCAGCAACAGACCGAGGCCCGAGAGTGGGGATAAAAGCAGCAGCAGACCGAGGCCCGAGAGTGGGGATAAAAGCAGCAACAGACAGAGGCCCGAGAGTGGGGATAAAAGCAGCAACAGACCGAGGCCCGAGAGTGGGGATAAAAGCAGCAACAGACCGAGGCCCGAGAGTGGGGATAAAAGCAGCAGACCGAGGCCCGAGAGTGGGGATAAAAGCAGCAACAGACCGAGGCCCGAGAGTGGGGATAAAAGCAGCAACAGACCGAGGCCCGAGAGTGGGGATAAAAGCAGCAACAGACCGAGGCCCGAGAGTGGGGATAAAAGCAGCAGACCGAGGCCCGAGAGTGGGGATAAAAGCAGCAGACCGAGGCCCGAGAGTGGGGATAAAAGCAGCAACAGACCGAGGCCCGAGAGTGGGGATAAAAGCAGCAACAGACCGAGGCCCGAGAGTGGGGATAAAAGCAGCAGCAGACCGAGGCCCGAGAGTGGGGATAAAAGCAGCAACAGACCGAGGCCCGAGAGTGGGGATAAAAGCAGCAACAGACCGAGGCCCGAGAGTGGGGATAAAAGCAGCAACAGACCGAGGCCCGAGAGTGGGGATAAAAGCAGCAGCAGACCGAGGCCCGAGAGTGGGGATAAAAGCAGCAGACCGAGGCCCGAGAGTGGGGATAAAAGCAGCAACAGACCGAGGCCCGAGAGTGGGGATAAAAGCAGCAGCAGACCGAGGCCCGAGAGTGGGGATAAAAGCAGCAGACCGAGGCCCGAGAGTGGGGATAAAAGCAGCAGACCGAGGCCCGAGAGTGGGGATAAAAGCAGCAGCAGACCGAGGCCCGAGAGTGGGGATAAAAGCAGCAGACCGAGGCCCGAGAGTGGGGATAAAAGCAGCAGCAGACCGAGGCCCGAGAGTGGGGATAAAAGCAGCAACAGACCGAGGCCCGAGAGTGGGGATAAAAGCAGCAACAGACCGAGGCCCGAGAGTGGGGATAAAAGCAGCAACAGATCGAGGCCCGAGAGTGGGGATAAAAGCAGCAACAGATCGAGGCCCGAGAGTGGGGATAAAAGCAGCAGCAGACCGAGGGCCGAGAGTGGGGATAAAAGCAGCAACTGAGCGAGGCCCGAGAGTGGGGATAAAAGCAGCAACAGACCGAGGCCCGAGAGTGGGGATAAAAGCAGCAGCAGACCGAGGCCCGAGAGTGGGGATAAAAGCAGCAGCAGACCGAGGCCCGAGAGTGGGGATAAAAGCAGCAGCAGACCGAGGCCCGAGAGTGGGGATAAAAGCAGCAGCAGACCGAGGCCCGAGAGTGGGGATAAAAGCAGCAACAGACCGAGGCCCGAGAGTGGGGATAAAAGCAGCAACAGACCGAGGCCCGAGAGTGGGGATAAAAGCAGCAACAGACCGAGGCCCGAGAGTGGGGATAAAAGCAGCAACAGACCGAGGCCCGAGAGTGGGGATAAAAGCAGCAACAGATCGAGGCCCGAGAGTGGGGATAAAAGCAGCAACAGACCGAGGCCCGAGAGTGGGGATAAAAGCAGCAACAGACCGAGGCCTGAGAGTGGGGATAAAAGCAGCAGACCGAGGCCCGAGAGTGGGGATAAAAGCAGCAACAGACCGAGGCCCGAGAGTGGGGATAAAAGCAGCAGCAGACCGAGGCCCGAGAGTGGGGATAAAAGCAGCAACAGACCGAGGCCCGAGAGTGGGGATAAAAGCAGCAGCAGACCGAGGCCCGAGAGTGGGGATAAAAGCAGCAACAGACCGAGGCCCGAGAGTGGGGATAAAAGCAGCAGCAGACCGAGGCCCGAGAGTGGGGATAAAAGCAGCAGCAGACCGAGGGCCGAGAGTGGGGATAAAAGCAGCAACAGACCAGGGCCCGAGAGTGGGGATAAAAGCAGCAGACCGAGGCCCGAGAGTGGGGATAAAAGCAGCAGCAGACCGAGGCCCGAGAGTGGGGATAAAAGCAGCAACAGACCGAGGCCCGAGAGTGGGGATAAAAGCAGCAACAGACCGAGGCCCGAGAGTGGGGATAAAAGCAGCAGCAGACCGAGGCCCGAGAGTGGGGATAAAAGCAGCAACAGACCGAGGCCCGAGAGTGGGGATAAAAGCAGCAACAGACCGAGGCCCGAGAGTGGGGATAAAAGCAGCAACAGACCGAGGCCCGAGAGTGGGGATAAAAGCAACAACAGACCGAGGCCCGAGAGTGGGGATAAAAGCAGCAACAGACCGAGGCCCGAGAGTGGGGATAAAAGCAGCAACAGACCGAGGCCCGAGAGTGGGGATAAAAGCAGCAACAGACCGAGGCCCGAGAGTGGGGATAAAAGCAGCAGCAGACCGAGGGCCGAGAGTGGGGATAAAAGCAACAGCAGACCGAGGCCCGAGAGTGGGGATAAAAGCAGCAGCAGACCGAGGCCCGAGAGTGGGGATAAAAGCAGCAACAGACCGAGGCCCGAGAGTGGGGATAAAAGCAGCAACAGACCGAGGCCCGAGAGTGGGGATAAAAGCAGCAACAGACCGAGGCCCGAGAGTGGGGATAAAAGCAGCAACAGACCGAGGGCCGAGAGTGGGGATAAAAGCAGCAGCAGACCGAGGCCCGAGAGTGGGGATAAAAGCAGCAGACCGAGGCCCGAGAGTGGGGATAAAAGCAGCAGCAGACCGAGGCCCGAGAGTGGGGATAAAAGCAGCAACAGACCGAGGCCCGAGAGAGGGGATAAAAGCAGCAACAGACCGAGGCCCGAGAGTGGGGATAAAAGCAGCAACAGACCGAGGCCCGAGAGTGGGGATAAAAGCAGCAACAGATCGAGGCCCGAGAGTGGGGATAAAAGCAGCAACAGACCGAGGCCCGAGAGTGGGGATAAAAGCAGCAACAGACCGAGGCCCGAGAGTGGGGATAAAAGCAGCAGACCGAGGCCCGAGAGTGGGGATAAAAGCAGCAACAGACCGAGGCCCGAGAGTGGGGATAAAAGCAGCAACAGACCGAGGCCCGAGAGTGGGGATAAAAGCAGCAACAGACCGAGGCCCGAGAGTGGGGATAAAAGCAGCAGCAGACCGAGGCCCGAGAGTGGGGATAAAAGCAGCAACAGACCGAGGCCCGAGAGTGGGGATAAAAGCAGCAACAGACCGAGGCCCGAGAGTGGGGATAAAAGCAGCAACAGACCGAGGCCCGAGAGTGGGGATAAAAGCAGCAACAGACCGAGGCCCGAGAGTGGGGATAAAAGCAGCAACAGACCGAGGCCCGAGAGTGGGGATAAAAGCAGCAACAGACCGAGGCCCGAGAGTGGGGATAAAAGCAGCAACAGACCGAGGCCCGAGAGTGGGGATAAAAGCAGCAGCAGACCGAGGCCCGAGAGTGGGGATAAAAGCAGCAACAGATCGAGGCCCGAGAGTGGGGATAAAAGCAGCAGCAGACCGAGGCCCGAGAGTGGGGATAAAAGCAGCAGCAGACCGAGGCCCGAGAGTGGGGATAAAAGCAGCAACAGACCGAGGCCCGAGAGTGGGGATAAAAGCAGCAGCAGACCGAGGCCCGAGAGTGGGGATAAAAGCAGCAACAGACCGAGGCCCGAGAGTGGGGATAAAAGCAACAACAGACCGAGGCCCGAGAGTGGGGATAAAAGCAGCAGCAGACCGAGGCCCGAGAGTGGGGATAAAAGCAGCAACAGACCGAGGCCCGAGAGTGGGGATAAAAGCAGCAGCAGACCGAGGCCCGAGAGTGGGGATAAAAGCAGCAACAGACCGAGGCCCGAGAGTGGGGATAAAAGCAGCAACAGACCGAGGCCCGAGAGTGGGGATAAAAGCAGCAACAGACCGCGGCCCGAGAGTGGGGATAAAAGCAGCAGCAGACCGAGGCCCGAGAGTGGGGATAAAAGCAGCAGCAGACCGAGGCCCGAGAGTGGGGATAAAAGCAGCAACAGACCGAGGCCCGAGAGTGGGGATAAAAGCAGCAACAGACCGAGGCCCGAGAGTGGGGATAAAAGCAGCAACAGACCGAGGCCCGAGAGTGGGGATAAAAGCAACAGACCGAGGCCCGAGAGTGGGGATAAAAGCAGCAACAGACCGAGGCCCGAGAGTGGGGATAAAAGCAGCAGCAGACCGAGGCCCGAGAGTGGGGATAAAAGCAGCAACAGACCGAGGCCCGAGAGTGGGGATAAAAGCAGCAACAGACCGAGGCCCGAGAGTGGGGATAAAAGCAACAGACCGAGGCCCGAGAGTGGGGATAAAAGCAGCAACAGACCGAGGCCCGAGAGTGGGGATAAAAGCAGCAGCAGACCGAGGCCCGAGAGTGGGGATAAAAGCAGCAACAGACCGAGGCCCGAGAGTGGGGATAAAAGCAGCAACAGACCGAGGCCCGAGAGAGGGGATAAAAGCAGCAACAGACCGAGGCCCGAGAGTGGGGATAAAAGCAGCAACAGACCGAGGCCCGAGAGTGGGGATAAAAGCAGCAACAGACCGAGGCCCGAGAGTGGGGATAAAAGCAGCAACAGACCGAGGCCCGAGAGTGGGGATAAAAGCAGCAGCAGACCGAGGCCCGAGAGTGGGGATAAAAGCAACAGACCGAGGACCGAGAGTGGGGATAAAAGCAGCAACAGACCGAGGCCCGAGAGTGGGGATAAAAGCAGCAACAGACCGAGGACCGAGAGTGGGGATAAAAGCAGCAACAGACCGAGGCCCGAGAGTGGGGATAAAAGCAGCAACAGACCGAGGCCCGAGAGTGGGGATAAAAGCAACAACAGACCGAGGCCCGAGAGTGGGGATAAAAGCAGCAACAGACCGAGGCCCGAGAGTGGGGATAAAAGCAGCAACAGACCGAGGCCCGAGAGTGGGGATAAAAGCAGCAGCAGACCGAGGGCCGAGAGTGGGGATAAAAGCAGCAACAGACCGAGGCCCGAGAGTGGGGATAAAAGCAGCAACAGACCGAGGCCCGAGAGTGGGGATAAAAGCAGCAGCAGACCGAGGCCCGAGAGTGGGGATAAAAGCAGCAACAGACCGAGGCCCGAGAGTGGGGATAAAAGCAGCAACAGACCGAGGCCCGAGAGTGGGGATAAAAGCAGCAACAGACCGAGGCCCGAGAGTGGGGATAAAAGCAGCAACAGACCGAGGCCCGAGAGTGGGGATAAAAGCAGCAGCAGACCGAGGCCCGAGAGTGGGGATAAAAGCAGCAGCAGACCGAGGCCCGAGAGTGGGGATAAAAGCAGCAACAGACCGAGGCCCGAGAGTGGGGATAAAAGCAGCAGCAGACCGAGGCCCGAGAGTGGGGATAAAAGCAGCAGACCGAGGCCCGAGAGTGGGGATAAAAGCAGCAACAGACCGAGGCCCGAGAGTGGGGATAAAAGCAGCAACAGACCGAGGCCCGAGAGTGGGGATAAAAGCAGCAACAGACCGAGGCCCGAGAGTGGGGATAAAAGCAGCAGCAGACCGAGGCCCGAGAGTGGGGATAAAAGCAGCAACAGACCGAGGCCCGAGAGTGGGGATAAAAGCAGCAGCAGACCGAGGCCCGAGAGTGGGGATAAAAGCAGCAACAGACCGAGGCCCGAGAGTGGGGATAAAAGCAGCAACAGACCGAGGCCCGAGAGTGGGGATAAAAGCAACAACAGACCGAGGCCCGAGAGTGGGGATAAAAGCAACAACAGACCGAGGCCCGAGAGTGGGGATAAAAGCAGCAGCAGACCGAGGCCCGAGAGTGGGGATAAAAGCAGCAGCAGACCGAGGCCCGAGAGTGGGGATAAAAGCAGCAGCAGACCGAGGCCCGAGAGTGGGGATAAAAGCAGCAACAGACCGAGGCCCGAGAGTGGGGATAAAAGCAGCAGCAGACCGAGGCCCGAGAGTGGGGATAAAAGCAGCAGACCGAGGCCCGAGAGTGGGGATAAAAGCAGCAGACTGAGGCCCGAGAGTGGGGATAAAAGCAGCAGCAGACCGAGGCCCGAGAGTGGGGATAAAAGCAGCAGACCGAGGCCCGAGAGTGGGGATAAAAGCAGCAGACCGAGGCCCGAGAGTGGGGATAAAAGCAGCAACAGACCGAGGCCCGAGAGTGGGGATAAAAGCAGCAACAGACCGAGGCCCGAGAGTGGGGATAAAAGCAGCAGCAGACCGAGGCCCGAGAGTGGGGATAAAAGCAGCAACAGACCGAGGCCCGAGAGTGGGGATAAAAGCAGCAACAGACCGAGGCCCGAGAGTGGGGATAAAAGCAGCAACAGACCGAGGCCCGAGAGTGGGGATAAAAGCAGCAACAGACCGAGGCCCGAGAGTGGGGATAAAAGCAGCAGCAGACCGAGACCCGAGAGTGGGGATAAAAGCAGCAGACCGAGGCCCGAGAGTGGGGATAAAAGCAGCAACAGACCGAGGCCCGAGAGTGGGGATAAAAGCAGCAACAGACCGAGGCCCGAGAGTGGGGATAAAAGCAGCAACAGACCGAGGCCCGAGAGTGGGGATAAAAGCAGCAACAGACCGAGGCCCGAGAGTGGGGATAAAAGCAGCAGACCGAGGCCCGAGAGTGGGGATAAAAGCAGCAACAGACCGAGGCCCGAGAGTGGGGATAAAAGCAGCAGCAGACCGAGGCCCGAGAGTGGGGATAAAAGCAGCAGACCGAGGCCCGAGAGTGGGGATAAAAGCAGCAGCAGACCGAGGCCCGAGAGTGGGGATAAAAGCAGCAACAGACCGAGGCCCGAGAGTGGGGATAAAAGCAGCAGCAGACCGAGGCCCGAGAGTGGGGATAAAAGCAGCAACAGACCGAGGCCCGAGAGTGGGGATAAAAGCAGCAGCAGACCGAGGCCCGAGAGCGGGGATAAAAGCAGCAGCAGACCGAGGCCCGAGAGTGGGGATAAAAGCAGCAGCAGACCGAGGCCCGAGAGTGGGGATAAAAGCAGCAGCAGACCGAGGCCCGAGAGTGGGGATAAAAGCAGCAACAGACCGAGGCCCGAGAGTGGGGATAAAAGCAGCAACAGACCGAGGCCCGAGAGTGGGGATAAAAGCAGCAGACCGAGGCCCGAGAGTGGGGATAAAAGCAGCAACAGACCGAGGCCCGAGAGTGGGGATAAAAGCAGCAACAGATCGAGGCCCGAGAGTGGGGATAAAAGCAGCAACAGACCGAGGCCCGAGAGTGGGGATAAAAGCAGCAGACCGAGGCCCGAGAGTGGGGATAAAAGCAGCAACAGACCGAGGCCCGAGAGTGGGGATAAAAGCAGCAACAGACCGAGGCCCGAGAGTGGGGATAAAAGCAGCAACAGACCGAGGCCCGAGAGTGGGGATAAAAGCAGCAGCAGACCGAGGCCCGAGAGTGGGGATAAAAGCAGCAACAGACCGAGGCCCGAGAGTGGGGATAAAAGCAGCAACAGACCGAGGCCCGAGAGTGGGGATAAAAGCAGCAACAGATCGAGGCCCGAGAGTGGGGATAAAAGCAGCAACAGACCGAGGCCCGAGAGTGGGGATAAAAGCAGCAACAGACCGAGGCCCGAGATTGGGGATAAAAGCAGCAGCAGACCGAGGCCCGAGAGTGGGGATAAAAGCAGTATAAAAGCAGCAACAGACCGAGGCCCGAGAGTGGGGATAAAAGCAGCAGCAGACCGAGGCCCGAGAGTGGGGATAAAAGCAGCAACAGACCGAGGCCCGAGAGTGGGGATAAAAGCAGCAACAGACCGAGGCCCGAGAGTGGGGATAAAAGCAACAGACCGAGGCCCGAGAGTGGGGATAAAAGCAGCAGCAGACCGAGGCCCGAGAGTGGGGATAAAAGCAGCAACAGACCGAGGCCCGAGAGTGGGGATAAAAGCAGCAGCAGACCGAGGCCCGAGAGTGGGGATAAAAGCAGCAACAGACCGAGGCCCGAGAGTGGGGATAAAAGCAGCAACAGACCGAGGCCCGAGAGTGGGGATAAAAGCAGCAGCAGACCGAGGCCCGAGAGTGGGGATAAAAGCAGCAACAGACCGAGGCCCGAGAGTGGGGATTAAAGCAGCAACAGACCGAGGCCCGAGAGTGGGGATAAAAGCAGCAACAGACCGAGGCCCGAGAGTGGGGATAAAAGCAGCAACAGACCGAGGCCCGAGAGTGGGGATAAAAGCAGCAGCAGACCGAGGCCCGAGAGTGGGGATAAAAGCAGCAGCAGACCGAGGCCCGAGAGTGGGGATAAAAGCAGCAACAGACCGAGGCCCGAGAGTGGGGATAAAAGCAACAGACCGAGGCCCGAGAGTGGGGATAAAAGCAGCAACAGACCGAGGCCCGAGAGTGGGGATAAAAGCAGCAACAGACCGAGGCCCGAGAGTGGGGATAAAAGCAGCAGCAGACCGAGGCCCGAGAGTGGGGATAAAAGCAGCAACAGACCGAGGCCCGAGAGTGGGGATAAAAGCAGCAACAGACCGAGGCCCGAGAGTGGCGATAAAAGCAGCAGCAGACCGAGGCCCGAGAGTGGGGATAAAAGCAGCAACAGACCGAGGCCCGAGAGTGGGATAAAAGCAGCAACAGACCGAGGGCCGAGAGTGGGGATAAAAGCAGCAACAGACCGAGGCCTGAGAGTGGGGATAAAAGCAGCAACAGACCGAGGCCCGAGAGTGGGGATAAAAGCAGCAACAGACCGAGGCCCGAGAGTGGGGATAAAAGCAGCAACAGACCGAGGCCCGAGAGTGGGGATAAAAGCAACAGACCGAGGCCCGAGAGTGGGGATAAAAGCAGCAACAGACCGAGGGCCGAGAGTGGGGATAAAAGCAGCAGCAGACCGAGGCCCGAGAGTGGGGATAAAAGCAGCAATAGCAGCAACAGACCGAGGCCCGAGAGTGGGGATAAAAGCAGCAACAGACCGAGGCCCGAGAGTGGGGATAAAAGCAGCAGCAGACCGAGGCCCGAGAGTGGGGATAAAAGCAGCAACAGACCGAGGCCCGAGAGTGGGGATAAAAGCAGCAACAGACCGAGGCCCGAGAGTGGGGATAAAAGCAGCAACAGACCGAGGCCCGAGAGTGGGGATAAAAGCAGCAACAGACCGAGCCCGAGAGGAGGGGATAAAAGCAGCAACAGACCGAGGCCCGAGAGTGGGGATAAAAGCAGCAACAGACCGAGGCCCGAGAGTGGGGATAAAAGCAGCAACAGACCGAGGCCCGAGAGTGGGGATAAAAGCAGCAGCAGACCGAGGCCCGAGAGTGGGGATAAAAGCTAGCAACAGACCGAGGCCCGAGAGTGGGGATAAAAGCAGCAACAGACCGAGGCCCGAGAGTGGGGATAAAAGCAGCAGCAGACCGAGGCCCGAGAGTGGGGATAAAAGCAGCAACAGACCGAGGCCCGAGAGTGGGGATAAAAGCAGCAACAGACCGAGGCCCGAGAGTGGGGATAAAAGCAGCAACAGACCGAGGCCCGAGAGTGGGGATAAAAGCAGCAGACCGAGGCCCGAGAGTGGGGATAAAAGCAGCAGCAGACCGAGGCCCGAGAGTGGGGATAAAAGCAGCAACAGACGAGGCCCGAGAGTGGGGATAAAAGCAGCAACAGACCGAGGCCCGAGAGTGGGGATAAAAGCAGCAACAGACCGAGGCCCGAGAGTGGGGATAAAAGCAGCAACAGACCGAGGCCCGAGAGTGGGGATAAAAGCAGCAGACCGAGGCCCGAGAGTGGGGATAAAAGCAGCAGCAGACCGAGGCCGAGAGTGGGGATAAAAGCAGCAACAGACCGAGACCCGAGAGTGGGGATAAAAGCAGCAACAGACCGAGGCCCGAGAGTGGGGATAAAAGCAGCAACAGACCGAGGCCCGAGAGTGGGGATAAAAGCAGCAACAGACCGAGGCCCGAGAGAGGGGATAAAAGCAGCAACAGACCGAGGCCCGAGAGAGGGGATAAAAGCAGCAACAGACCGAGGCCCGAGAGTGGGGATAAAAGCAGCAACAGACCGAGGCCCGAGAGAGGGGATAAAAGCAGCAACAGACCGAGGCCCGAGAGAGGGGATAAAAGCAGCAACAGACCGAGGCCCGAGAGTGGGGATAAAAGCAGCAACAGACCGAGGCCCGAGAGAGGGGATAAAAGCAGCACAGACCGAGGCCCGAGAGTGGGGATAAAAGCAGCAACAGACCGAGGCCCGAGAGTGGGGATAAAAGCAGCAGCAGAACGAGGCCCGAGAGTGGGGATAAAAGCAGCAACAGACCGAGGCCCGAGAGTGGGGATAAAAGCAGCAACAGACCGAGGCCCGAGAGTGGGATAAAAGCAGCAGACCGAGGCCCGAGAGTGGGGATAAAAGCAGCAGCAGACCGAGGCCCGAGAGTGGGGATAAAAGCAGCAACAGACCGGGGCCCGAGAGTGGGGATAAAAGCAGCAACAGACCGAGGCCCGAGAGTGGGGATAAAAGCAACAGACCGAGGCCCGAGAGTGGGATAAAAGCAGCAACAGACCGAGGCCCGAGAGTGGGGATAAAAGCAGCAACAGACCGAGGCCCGAGAGTGGGGATAAAAGCAGCAACAGACCGAGGCCGAGAGTGGGGATAAAGCAGCAACAGACCGAGCCCGAGAGTGGGGATAAAAGCAGCAACAGACCGAGGCCCGAGAGTGGGGATAAAAGCAGCAACAGACTGAGGCCCGAGAGTGGGGATAAAAGCAGCAGCAGACCGAGGCCCGAGAGTGGGGATAAAAGCAGCAGCAGACCGAGGCCCGAGAGTGGGGATAAAAGCAGCAACAGACCGAGGCCCGAGAGTGGGGATAAAAGCAGCAGCAGACCGAGGCCCGAGAGTGGGGATAAAAGCAGCAACAGACCGAGGCCCGAGAGTGGGGATAAAAGCAGCAACAGACCGAGGCCCGAGAGTGGGGATAAAAGCAGCAGCAGACCGAGGCCCGAGAGAGGGATAAAAGCAGCAACAGACCGAGGCCCGAGAGCGGGGATAAAGCAGCAACAGACCGAGGCCCGAGAGTGGGGATAAAAGCAGCAACAGACCGAGGCCCGAGAGTGGGGATAAAAGCAGCAACAGACCGAGGCCTGAGAGTGGGGATAAAAGCAGCAACAGACCGAGGCCCGAGAGTGGGGATAAAAGCAGCAACAGACCGAGGCCCGAGAGTGGGATAAAAGCAACAGACCGAGGCCCGAGAGTGGGGATAAAAGCAGCAACAGACCGAGGCCCGAGAGTGGGATAAAAGCAGCAACAGACCGAGGCCCGAGAGTGGGGATAAAAGCAGCAGCAGACCGAGGCCCGAGAGTGGGATAAAAGCAGCAACAGACCGAGGCCCGAGAGTGGGGATAAAAGCAGCAACAGACCGAGGCCCGAGAGTGGGGATAAAAGCAGCAGACCGAGGCCCGAGAGTGGGATAACAGCAGCAGCAGACCGAGGCCCGAGAGTGGGGATAAAAGCAGCAACAGACCGAGGCCCGAGAGTGGGGATAAAAGCAGCAACAGACCGAGGCCCGAGAGTGGGGATAAAAGCAGCAACAGACCGAGGCCCGAGAGTGGGGATAAAAGCAACAACAGACCGAGGCCCGAGAGTGGGGATAAAAGCAGCAACAGACCGAGGCCCGAGAGTGGGGATAAAAGGAGCAACAGACCGAGGCCCGAGAGTGGGGATAAAAGCAGCAGACCGAGGCCCGAGAGTGGGGATAAAAGGAGCAACAGACCGAGGCCCGAGAGTGGGGATAAAAGCAGCAACAGACCGAGGCCTGAGAGTGGGGATAAAAGCAGCAACAGACCGGCCTGAGAGTGGGGATAAAAGCAGCAACAGACCGAGGCCCGAGAGTGGGGATAAAAGCAGCAACAGACCGAGGCCCGAGAGTGGGGATAAAAGCAGCAGACCGAGGCCCGAGAGTGGGGATAAAAGCAGCAGACCGAGGCCCGAGAGTGGGGATAAAAGCAGCAACAGACCGAGGCCCGAGAGTGGGGATAAAAGCAGCAACAGACCGAGGCCCGAGAGTGGGGATAAAAGCAGCAACAGACCGAGGCCCGAGAGTGGGGATAAAAGCAGCAACAGACCGAGGCCCGAGAGTGGGGATAAAAGCAGCAACAGACAGAGGCCCGAGAGTGGGGATAAAAGCAACAGACCGAGGCCCGAGAGTGGGGATAAAAGCAGCAGACCGAGGCCCGAGAGTGGGGATAAAAGCAACAGACCGAGGCCCGAGAGTGGGGATAAAAGCAGCAACAGACCGAGGCCCGAGAGTGGGGATAAAAGCAGCAACAGACCGAGGCCGAGAGTGGGGATAAAAGCAGCAACAGACCGAGGCCCGAGAGTGGGGATAAAAGCAGCAACAGACCGAGGCCCGAGAGTGGGGATAAAAGCAGCAACAGACAGAGGCCCGAGAGTGGGGATAAAAGCAGCAACAGACCGAGGCCCGAGAGTGGGGATAAAAGCAGCAACAGACCGAGGCCCGAGAGTGGGGATAAAAGCAGCAACAGACCGAGGCCCGAGAGTGGGGATAAAAGCAACAGACCGAGGCCCGAGAGTGGGGATAAAAGCAGCAGACCGAGGCCCGAGAGTGGGGATAAAAGGAGCAACAGACCGAGGCCCGAGAGTGGGGATAAAAGCAGCAACAGACCGAGGCCTGAGAGTGGGGATAAAAGCAGCAACAGACCGAGGCCCGAGAGTGGGGATAAAAGCAGCAACAGACCGAGGCCCGAGAGTGGGGATAAAAGCAGCAGACCGAGGCCCGAGAGTGGGGATAAAAGCAGCAGACCGAGGCCCGAGAGTGGGGATAAAAGCAGCAACAGACCGAGGCCCGAGAGTGGGGATAAAAGCAGCAACAGACCGAGGCCCGAGAGTGGGGATAAAAGCAGCAACAGACCGAGGCCCGAGAGTGGGGATAAAAGCAGCAACAGACCGAGGCCCGAGAGTGGGGATAAAAGCAGCAACAGACAGAGGCCCGAGAGTGGGGATAAAAGCAGCAACAGACCGAGGCCCGAGAGTGGGGATAAAAGCAGCAGCAGACCGAGGCCCGAGAGTGGGGATAAAAGCAGCAACAGACCGAGGCCCGAGAGTGGGGATAAAAGCAGCAACAGACCGAGGCCCGAGAGTGGGGATAAAAGCAGCAACAGACCGAGGCCCGAGAGTGGGGATAAAAGCAGCAGCAGACCGAGGCCCGAGAGTGGGGATAAAAGCAGCAGCAGACCGAGGCCCGAGAGTGGGGATAAAAGCAGCAGCAGACCGAGGCCCGAGAGTGGGGATAAAAGCAGCAACAGACCGAGGCCCGAGAGTGGGGATAAAAGCAGCAACAGACCGAGGCCCGAGAGTGGGGATAAAAGCAGCAGCAGACCGAGGCCCGAGAGTGGGGATAAAAGCAGCAACAGACCGAGGCCCGAGAGTGGGGATAAAAGCAACAGACCGAGGCCCGAGAGTGGGGATAAAAGCAGCAACAGACCGAGGCCCGAGAGTGGGGATGAAAGCAGCAGCAGACCGAGGCCCGAGAGTGGGGATAAAAGCAGCAACAGACCGAGGCCCGAGAGTGGGGATAAAAGCAGCAACAGACTGAGGCCCGAGAGTGGGGATAAAAGCAGCAACAGACCGAGGCCCGAGAGTGGGGATAAAAGCAGCAACAGACCGAGGCCCGAGAGTGGGGATAAAAGCAGCAACAGACCGAGGCCCGAGAGTGGGGATAAAAGCAGCAACAGACCGAGGCCCGAGAGTGGGGATAAAAGCAGCAGCAGACCGAGGCCCGAGAGTGGGGATAAAAGCAGCAACAGACCGAGGCCCGAGAGTGGGGATAAAAGCAACAGACCGAGGCCCGAGAGTGGGGATAAAAGCAGCAACAGACCGAGGCCCGAGAGTGGGGATGAAAGCAGCAGCAGACCGAGGCCCGAGAGTGGGGATAAAAGCAGCAACAGACCGAGGCCCGAGAGTGGGGATAAAAGCAGCAACAGACCGAGGCCCGAGAGTGGGGATGAAAGCAGCAGCAGACCGAGGCCCGAGAGTGGGGATAAAAGCAGCAACAGACCGAGGCCCGAGAGTGGGGATAAAAGCAGCAACAGACCGAGGCCCGAGAGTGGGGATAAAAGCAGCAGCAGACCGAGGCCCGAGAGTGGGGATAAAAGCAGCAACAGACCGAGGCCCGAGAGTGGGGATAAAAGCAGCAACAGACCGAGGCCCGAGAGTGGGGATAAAAGCAGCAGCAGACCGAGGCCCGAGAGTGGGGATAAAAGCAGCAACAGACCGAGGCCCGAGAGTGGGGATAAAAGCAACAGACCGAGGCCCGAGAGTGGGGATAAAAGCAGCAACAGACCGAGGCCCGAGAGTGGGGATGAAAGCAGCAGCAGACCGAGGCCCGAGAGTGGGGATAAAAGCAGCAACAGACCGAGGCCCGAGAGTGGGGATAAAAGCAGCAACAGACCGAGGCCCGAGAGTGGGGATAAAAGCAGCAGCAGACCGAGGCCCGAGAGTGGGGATAAAAGCAGCAACAGACCGAGGCCCGAGAGTGGGGATAAAAGCAGCAGACCGAGGCCCGAGAGTGGCGATAAAAGCAGCAACAGACCGAGGCCCGAGAGTGGGGATAAAAGCAGCAACAGACCGAGGCCCGAGAGTGGGGATAAAAGCAGCAACAGACCGAGGCCCGAGAGTGGGGATAAAAGCAGCAACAGACCGAGGCCCGAGAGTGGGGATAAAAGCAGCAACAGACCGAGGCCCGAGAGTGGGGATAAAAGCAGCAACAGACCGAGGCCCGAGAGTGGGGATAAAAGCAGCAACAGACCGAGGCTCGAGAGTGGGGATAAAAGCAGCAACAGACCGAGGCCCGAGAGTGGGGATAAAAGCAGCAACAGACCGAGGCCCGAGAGTGGGGATAAAAGCAGCAACAGACCGAGGCCCGAGAGTGGGGATAAAAGCAGCAACAGACCGAGGCCCGAGAGTGGGGATAAAAGCAGCAACAGACCGAGGCCCGAGAGTGGGGATAAAAGCAGCAACAGACCGAGGCCCGAGAGTGGGGATAAAAGCAGCAACAGACCGAGGCCCGAGAGTGGGGATAAAAGCAGCAACAGACCGAGGCCTGAGAGTGGGGGTAAAAGCAGCAGACCGAGGCCCGAGAGTGGGGATAAAAGCAGCAGACCGAGGCCCGAGAGTGGGGATAAAAGCAGCAACAGACCGAGGCCCGAGAGTGGGGGTAAAAGCAGCAACAGACCGAGGCCCGAGAGCGGGGATAAAAGCAGCAGCAGACCGAGGCCCGAGAGTGGGGATAAAAGCAGCAACAGACCGAGGCCCGAGAGTGGGGATAAAAGCAGCAACAGACCGAGGCCCGAGAGTGGGGATAAAAGCAGCAACAGACCGAGGGCCGAGAGTGGGGATAAAAGCAGCAGACCGAGGCCCGAGAGTGGGGATAAAAGCAGCAACAGACCGAGGCCCGAGAGCGGGGATAAAAGCAGCAGCAGACCGAGGCCCGAGAGTGGGGATAAAAGCAGCAGACCGAGGCCCGAGAGTGGGGATAAAAGCAGCAACAGACCGAGGCCCGAGAGTGGGGATAAAAGCAGCAACAGACCGAGGCCCGAGAGTGGGGATAAAAGCAGCAACAGACCGAGGCCTGAGAGTGGGGTAAAAGCAGCAGACCGAGGCCCGAGAGTGGGGATAAAAGCAGCAACAGACCGAGGCCCGAGAGTGGGGATAAAAGCAGCAGACCGAGGCCCGAGAGTGGGGGTAAAAGCAGCAGACCGAGGCCCGAGAGTGGGGATAAAAGCAGCAGACCGAGGCCCGAGAGTGGGGATAAAAGCAGCAACAGACCGAGGCCCGAGAGTGGGGATAAAAGCAGCAACAGACCGAGGCCCGAGAGTGGGGATAAAAGCAACAGACCGAGGCCCGAGAGTGGGGATAAAAGCAGCAGCAGACCGAGGCCCGAGAGTGGGGATAAAAGCAGCAACAGACCGAGGCCCGAGAGTGGGGATAAAAGCAGCAGACCGAGGCCCGAGAGTGGGGATAAAAGCAGCAGACCGAGGCCCGAGAGTGGGGATAAAAGCAGCAGACCGAGGCCCGAGAGTGGGGATAAAAGCAGCAACAGACCGAGGCCCGAGAGTGGGGATAAAAGCAGCAACAGACCGAGGCCCGAGAGTGGGGATAAAAGCAGCAGCAGACCGAGGCCCGAGAGTGGGGATAAAAGCAGCAACAGACCGAGGCCCGAGAGTGGGGATAAAAGCAGCAACAGACCGAGGCCCGAGAGTGGGGATAAAAGCAGCAACAGACCGAGGCCCGAGAGTGGGGATAAAAGCAGCAACAGACCGAGGCCCGAGAGTGGGGATAAAAGCAGCAGCAGACCGAGGCCCGAGAGTGGGGATAAAAGCAGCAACAGACCGAGGCCCGAGAGTGGGGATAAAAGCAGCAGCAGACCGAGGCCCGAGAGTGGGGATAAAAGCAGCAGACTGAGGCCCGAGAGTGGGGATAAAAGCAGCAGACCGAGGCCCGAGAGTGGGGATAAAAGCAGCAGCAGACCGAGGCCCGAGAGTGGGGATAAAAGCAGCAACAGACCGAGGCCCGAGAGTGGGGATAAAAGCAGCAACAGACCGAGGCCCGAGAGTGGGGATAAAAGCAGCAACAGACCGAGGCCCGAGAGTGGGGATAAAAGCAACAGACCGAGGCCCGAGAGTGGGGATAAAAGCAGCAACAGACCGAGGCCCGAGAGTGGGGATAAAAGCAACAGACCGAGGCCCGAGAGTGGGGATAAAAGCAGCAGCAGACCGAGGCCCGAGAGTGGGGATAAAAGCAGCAACAGACCGAGGCCCGAGAGTGGGGATAAAAGCAGCAGACCGAGGCCCGAGAGTGGGGATAAAAGCAGCAGACCGAGGCCCGAGAGTGGGGATAAAAGCAGCAACAGACCGAGGCCCGAGAGTGGGGATAAAAGCAGCAACAGACCGAGGCCCGAGAGTGGGGATAAAAGCAGCAGCAGACCGAGGCCCGAGAGTGGGGATAAAAGCAGCAACAGACCGAGGCCCGAGAGTGGGGATAAAAGCAGCAACAGACCGAGGCCCGAGAGTGGGGATAAAAGCAGCAACAGACCGAGGCCCGAGAGTGGGGATAAAAGCAGCAACAGACCGAGGCCCGAGAGTGGGGATAAAAACAGCAGCAGACCGAGGCCCGAGAGTGGGGATAAAAGCAACAACAGACCGAGGCCCGAGAGTGGGGATAAAAGCAGCAGCAGACCGAGGCCCGAGAGTGGGGATAAAAGCAACAACAGACCGAGGCCCGAGAGTGGGGATAAAAGCAGCAACAGACCGAGGGCCGAGAGTGGGGATAAAAGCAGCAGCAGACCGAGGCCCGAGAGTGGGGATAAAAGCAGCAACAGACCGAGGCCCGAGAGTGGGGATAAAAGCAACAACAGACCGAGGCCCGAGAGTGGGGATAAAAGCAGCAACAGACCGAGGGCCGAGAGTGGGGATAAAAGCAGCAGCAGACCGAGGCTCGAGAGTGGGGATAAAAGCAGCAGACCGAGGCCCGAGAGTGGCGATAAAAGCAGCAACAGACCGAGGCCCGAGAGTGGGGATAAAAGCAGGAGCAGACCGAGGCCCGAGAGTGGGGATAAAAGCAGCAGCAGACCGAGGCCCGAGAGTGGGGATAAAAGCAGCAACAGACCGAGGCCCGAGAGTGGGGATAAAAGCAGCAGCAGACCGAGGCCCGAGAGTGGGGATAAAAGCAGCAGCAGACCGAGGCCCGAGAGTGGGGATAAAAGCAGCAGCAGACCGAGGCCCGAGAGTGGGGATAAAAGCAGCAACAGACCGAGGCCCGAGAGTGGGGATAAAAGCAGCAACAGACCGAGGCCCGAGAGTGGGGATAAAAGCAACAGACCGAGGCCCGAGAGTGGGGATAAAAGCAGCAACAGACCGAGGCCCGAGAGTGGGGATAAAAGCAGCAACAGACCGAGGCCCGAGAGTGGGGATAAAAGCAGCAACAGACCGAGGCCCGAGAGTGGGGATAAAAGCAACAGACCGAGGCCCGAGAGTGGGGATAAAAGCAGCAGCAGACCGAGGCCCGAGAGTGGGGATAAAAGCAGCAACAGACCGAGGCCCGAGAGTGGGGATAAAAGCAGCAACAGACCGAGGCCCGAGAGCGGGGATAAAAGCAGCAACAGACCGAGGCCCGAGAGTGGGGATAAAAGCAGCAACAGACCGAGGGCCGAGAGTGGGGATAAAAGCAGCAACAGACCGAGGGCCGAGAGTGGGGTTAAAAGAAGCAACAGACCGAGGCCCGAGAGTGGGGATAAAAGCAGCAACAGACCGAGGCCCGAGAGTGGGGATAAAAGCAGCAGACCGAGGCCCGAGAGTGGGGATAAAAGCAGCAACAGACCGAGGCCCGAGAGTGGGGATAAAAGCAGCAGACCGAGGCCCGAGAGTGGGGATAAAAGCAGCAACAGACCGAGGCCCGAGAGTGGGGATAAAAGCAACAGACCGAGGCCCGAGAGTGGGGATAAAAGCAGCAACAGACCGAGGCCCGAGAGTGGGGATAAAAGCAGCAACAGACCGAGGCCCGAGAGTGGGGATAAAAGCAGCAGCAGACCGAGGCCCGAGAGTGGGGATAAAAGCAGCATCAGACCGAGGCCCGAGAGTGGGGATAAAAGCAGCAACAGACCGAGGCCCGAGAGTGGGGATAAAAGCAGCAACAGACCGAGGCCCGAGAGTGGGGATAAAAGCAGCAGCAGACCGAGGCCCGAGAGTGGGGATAAAAGCAGCAACAGACCGAGGCCCGAGAGTGGGGATAAAAGCAGCAACAGACCGAGGCCCGAGAGTGGGGATAAAAGCAGCAACAGACCGAGGCCCGAGAGTGGGGATAAAAGCAGCAACAGACCGAGGCCCGAGAGTGGGGATAAAAGCAGCAACAGACCGAGGCCCGAGAGTGGGGATAAAAGCAGCAACAGACCGAGGCCCGAGAGTGGGGATAAAAGCAGCAACAGACCGAGGCCCGAGAGTGGGGATAAAAGCAGCAACAGACCGAGGCCCGAGAGTGGGGATAAAAGCAGCAGCAGACCGAGGCCCGAGAGTGGGGATAAAAGCAGCAGACCGAGGCCCGAGAGTGGGGATAAAAGCAGCAACAGACCGAGGCCCGAGAGTGGGGATAAAAGCAGCAACAGACCGAGGCCCGAGAGTGGGGATAAAAGCAGCAACAGACCGAGGCCCGAGAGTGGGGATAAAAGCAGCAACAGACCGAGGCCCGAGAGTGGGGATAAAAGCAGCAACAGACCGAGGCCCGAGAGTGGGGATAAAAGCAGCAGCAGACCGAGGCCCGAGAGTGGGGATAAAAGCAACAGACCGAGGCCCGAGAGTGGGGATAAAAGCAGCAGCAGACCGAGGCCCGAGAGTGGGGATAAAAGCAGCAACAGACCGAGGCCCGAGAGTGGGGATAAAAGCAGCAACAGACCGAGGCCCGAGAGTGGGGATAAAAGCAGCAACAGACCGAGGCCCGAGAGTGGGGATAAAAGCAGCAGACCGAGGCCTGAGAGTGGGGATAAAAGCAGCAACAGACCGAGGCCCGAGAGTGGGGATAAAAGCAGCAACAGACCGAGGCCCGAGAGTGGGGATAAAAGCAACAGACCGAGGCCCGAGAGTGGGGATAAAAGCAGCAGCAGACCGAGGCCCGAGAGTGGGGATAAAAGCAGCAACAGACCGAGGCCCGAGAGTGGGGATAAAAGCAGCAACAGACCGAGGCCCGAGAGTGGGGATAAAAGCAACAGACCGAGGCCCGAGAGTGGGGATAAAAGCAGCAACAGACCGAGGCCCGAGAGTGGGGATAAAAGCAGCAGCAGACCGAGGCCCGAGAGTGGGGATAAAAGCAGCAACAGACCGAGGCCCGAGAGTGGGGATAAAAGCAGCAGCAGACCGAGGCCCGAGAGTGGGGATAAAAGCAGCAGACCGAGGCCCGAGAGTGGGGATAAAAGCAGCAGCAGACCGAGGCCCGAGAGTGGGGATAAAAGCAGCAACAGACCGAGGCCCGAGAGTGGGGATAAAAGCAGCAACAGACCGAGGCCCGAGAGTGGGGATAAAAGCAGCAACAGACCGAGGCCCGAGAGTGGGGATAAAAGCAGCAACAGACCGAGGCCCGAGAGTGGGGATAAAAGCAGCAGCAGACCGAGGCCCGAGAGTGGGGATAAAAGCAACAGACCGAGGCCCGAGAGTGGGGATAAAAGCAGCAGCAGACCGAGGCCCGAGAGTGGGGATAAAAGCAGCAACAGACCGAGGCCCGAGAGTGGGGATAAAAGCAGCAACAGACCGAGGCCCGAGAGTGGGGATAAAAGCAGCAACAGACCGAGGCCCGAGAGTGGGGATAAAAGCAGCAGCAGACCGAGGCCCGAGAGTGGGGATAAAAGCAGCAACAGACCGAGGCCCGAGAGTGGGGATAAAAGCAGCAACAGACCGAGGCCCGAGAGTGGGGATAAAAGCAGCAGCAGACCGAGGCCCGAGAGTGGGGATAAAAGCAGCAACAGACCGAGGCCCGAGAGTGGGGATAAAAGCAGCAACAGACCGAGGCCCGAGAGTGGGGATAAAAGCAGCAACAGACCGAGGCCCGAGAGTGGGGATAAAAGCAGCAACAGACCGAGGCCCGACAGTGGGGATAAAAGCAGCAACAGACCGAGGCCCGAGAGTGGGGATAAAAGCAGCAACAGACCGAGGCCCGAGAGTGGGGATAAAAGCAGCAACAGACCGAGGCCCGAGAGTGGGGATAAAAGCAGCAACAGACCGAGGCCCGAGAGTGGGGATAAAAGCAGCAGCAGACCGAGGCCCGAGAGTGGGGATAAAAGCAGCAGCAGACCGAGGCCCGAGAGTGGGGATAAAAGCAGCAACAGACCGAGGCCCGAGAGTGGGGATAAAAGCAGCAGCAGACCGAGGCCCGAGAGTGGGGATAAAAGCAGCAACAGACCGAGGCCCGAGAGTGGGGATAAAAGCAGCAACAGACCGAGGCCCGAGAGTGGGGATAAAAGCAGCAGCAGACCGAGGCCCGAGAGTGGGGATAAAAGCAGCAGACCGAGGCCCGAGAGTGGGGATAAAAGCAGCAGCAGACCGAGGCCCGAGAGTGGGGATAAAAGCAGCAACAGACCGAGGCCCGAGAGTGGGGATAAAAGCAGCAGCAGACCGAGGCCCGAGAGTGGGGATAAAAGCAGCAACAGACCGAGGCCCGAGAGTGGGGATAAAAGCAGCAGACCGAGGCCCGAGAGTGGGGATAAAAGCAGCAACAGACCGAGGCCCGAGAGTGGGGATAAAAGCAGCAGCAGACCGAGGCCCGAGAGTGGGGATAAAAGCAGCAACAGACCGAGGCCCGAGAGTGGGGATAAAAGCAGCAACAGACCGAGGCCCGAGAGTGGGGATAAAAGCAGCAACAGACCGAGGCCCGAGAGTGGGGATAAAAGCAGCAACAGACCGAGGCCCGAGAGTGGGGATAAAAGCAGCAACAGACCGAGGCCCGAGAGTGGGGATAAAAGCAGCAACAGACCGAGGCCCGAGAGTGGGGATAAAAGCAGCAGCAGACCGAGGCCCGAGAGTGGGGATAAAAGCAGCAGACCGAGGCCCGAGAGTGGGGATAAAAGCAGCAGCAGACCGAGGCCCGAGAGTGGGGATAAAAGCAGCAACAGACCGAGGCCCGAGAGTGGGGATAAAAGCAGCAGACCGAGGCCCGAGAGTGGGGATAAAAGCAGCAACAGACCGAGGCCCGAGAGTGGGGATAAAAGCAGCAACAGAGCGAGGCCCGAGAGTGGGGATAAAAGCAGCAACAGACCGAGGCCCGAGAGTGGGGATAAAAGCAGCAACAGACCGAGGCCCGAGAGTGGGGATAAAAGCAGCAACAGACCGAGGCCCGAGAGTGGGGATAAAAGCAGCAACAGACCGAGGCCCGAGAGTGGGGATAAAAGCAGCAGCAGACCGAGGCCCGAGAGTGGGGATAAAAGCAGCAGCAGACCGAGGCCCGAGAGTGGGGATAAAAGCAGCAACAGACCGAGGCCCGAGAGTGGGGATAAAAGCAGCAACAGACCGAGGCCCGAGAGTGGGGATAAAAGCAGCAGCAGACCGAGGCCCGAGAGTGGGGATAAAAGCAGCAGACCGAGGCCCGAGAGTGGGGATAAAAGCAGCAACAGACCGAGGCCCGAGAGTGGGGATAAAAGCAGCAACAGACCGAGGCCCGAGAGTGGGGATAAAAGCAGCAGCAGACCGAGGCCCGAGAGTGGGGATAAAAGCAGCAACAGACCGAGGCCCGAGAGTGGGGATAAAAGCAGCAGCAGACCGAGGCCCGAGAGTGGGGATAAAAGCAGCAGCAGACCGAGGCCCGAGAGTGGGGATAAAAGCAGCAGCAGACCGAGGCCCGAGAGTGGGGATAAAAGCAGCAGCAGACCGAGGCCCGAGAGTGGGGATAAAAGCAGCAACAGACCGAGGCCCGAGAGTGGGGATAAAAGCAGCAGCAGACCGAGGCCCGAGAGTGGGGATAAAAGCAGCAACAGACCGAGGCCCGAGAGTGGGGATAAAAGCAGCAACAGACCGAGGCCCGAGAGTGGGGATAAAAGCAGCAACAGACCGAGGACCGAGAGTGGGGATAAAAGCAGCAGCAGACCGAGGCCCGAGAGTGGGGATAAAAGCAGCAACAGACCGAGGCCCGAGAGTGGGGATAAAAGCAGCAACAGACCGAGGCCCGAGAGTGGGGATAAAAGCAGCAACAGACCGAGGCCCGAGAGTGGGGATAAAAGCAGCAACAGACCGAGTCCCGAGAGTGGGGATAAAAGCAGCAACAGACCGAGGCCCGAGAGTGGGGATAAAAGCAGCAACAGACCGAGGCCCGAGAGTGGGGATAAAAGCAGCAACAGACCGAGGCCCGAGAGTGGGGATAAAAGCAGCAACAGATCGAGGCCCGAGAGTGGGGATAAAAGCAGCAGCAGACCGAGGGCCGAGAGTGGGGATAAAAGCAGCAACAGACCGAGGCCCGAGAGTGGGGATAAAAGCAACAGACCGAGGCCCGAGAGTGGGGATAAAAGCAGCAGCAGACCGAGGCCCGAGAGTGGGGATAAAAGCAGCAGCAGACCGAGGCCCGAGAGTGGGGATAAAAGCAGCAACAGACCGAGGCCCGAGAGTGGGGATAAAAGCAGCAGCAGACCGAGGCCCGAGAGTGGGGATAAAAGCAGCAACAGACCGAGGCCCGAGAGTGGGGATAAAAGCAGCAACAGACCGAGGCCCGAGAGTGGGGATAAAAGCAGCAACAGACCGAGGCCCGAGAGTGGGGATAAAAGCAGCAACAGACCGAGGCCCAAGAGTGGGGATAAAAGCAGCAGACCGAGGCCCGAGAGTGGGGATAAAAGCAGCAACAGACCGAGGCCCGAGAGTGGGGATAAAAGCAGCAGCAGACCGAGGCCCGAGAGTGGGGATAAAAGCAGCAGCAGACCGAGGCCCGAGAGTGGGGATAAAAGCAGCAACAGACCGAGGCCCGAGAGTGGGGATAAAAGCAGCAACAGACCGAGGCCCGAGAGTGGGGATAAAAGCAGCAACAGACCGAGGCCCGAGAGTGGGGATAAAAGCAGCAACAGACCGAGGCCCGAGAGTGGGGATAAAAGCAGCAACAGACCGAGGCCCGAGAGTGGGGATAAAAGCAGCAGCAGACCGAGGCCCGAGAGTGGGGATAAAAGCAGCAACAGACCGAGGCCCGAGAGTGGGGATAAAAGCAGCAGACTGAGGCCCGAGAGTGGGGATAAAAGCAGCAACAGACCGAGGCCCGAGAGTGGGGATAAAAGCAGCAACAGACCGAGGCCCGAGAGTGGGGATAAAAGCAACAACAGACCGAGGCCCGAGAGTGGGGATAAAAGCAGCAGACCGAGGCCCGAGAGTGGGGATAAAAGCAGCAACAGACCGAGGCCCGAGAGTGGGGATAAAAGCAGCAACAGACCGAGGCCCGAGAGTGGGGATAAAAGCAGCAGCAGACCGAGGCCCGAGAGTGGGGATAAAAGCAGCAACAGACCGAGGCCCGAGAGTGGGGATAAAAGCAGCAACAGACCGAGGCCCGAGAGTGGGGATAAAAGCAGCAACAGACCGAGGCCCGAGAGTGGGGATAAAAGCAGCAACAGACCGAGGCCCGAGAGTGGGGATAAAAGCAGCAGACCGAGGCCCGAGAGTGGGGATAAAAGCAGCAACAGACCGAGGCCCGAGAGTGGGGATAAAAGCAGCAACAGACCGAGGCCCGAGAGTGGGGATAAAAGCAGCAGCAGACCGAGGCCCGAGAGTGGGGATAAAAGCAGCAACAGACCGAGGCCCGAGAGTGGGGATAAAAGCAGCAGCAGACCGAGGCCCGAGAGTGGGGATAAAAGCAGCAACAGACCGAGGCCCGAGAGTGGGGATAAAAGCAGCAGCAGACCGAGGCCCGAGAGTGGGGATAAAAGCAGCAGCAGACCGAGGCCCGAGAGTGGGGATAAAAGCAGCAGCAGACCGAGGCCCGAGAGTGGGGATAAAAGCAGCAACAGACCGAGGCCCGAGAGTGGGGATAAAAGCAACAACAGACCGAGGCCCGAGAGTGGGGATAAAAGCAGCAACAGACCGAGGCCCGAGAGTGGGGATAAAAGCAGCAGACCGAGGCCCGAGAGTGGGGATAAAAGCAGCAGCAGACCGAGGCCCGAGAGTGGGGATAAAAGCAGCAACAGACCGAGGCCCGAGAGTGGGGATAAAAGCAACAGACCGAGGCCCGAGAGTGGGGATAAAAGCAGCAGCAGACCGAGGCCCGAGAGTGGGGATAAAAGCAGCAGACTGAGGCCCGAGAGTGGGGATAAAAGCAGCAGCAGACCGAGGCCCGAGAGTGGGGATAAAAGCAGCAGCAGACCGAGGCCCGAGAGTGGGGATAAAAGCAGCAGACTGAGGCCCGAGAGTGGGGATAAAAGCAGCAACAGACCGAGGCCCGAGAGTGGGGATAAAAGCAGCAGACTGAGGCCCGAGAGTGGGGATAAAAGCAGCAACAGACCGAGGCCCGAGAGTGGGGATAAAAGCAGCAGCAGACCGAGGCCCGAGAGTGGGGATAAAAGCAGCAGACTGAGGCCCGAGAGTGGGGATAAAAGCAGCAACAGACCGAGGCCCGAGAGTGGGGATAAAAGCAGCAACAGACCGAGGCCCGAGAGTGGGGATAAAAGCAGCAACAGACCGAGGCCCGAGAGTGGGGATAAAAGCAGCAACAGACCGAGGCCCGAGAGTGGGGATAAAAGCAGCAACAGACCGAGGCCCGAGAGTGGGGATAAAAGCAGCAGACCGAGGCCCGAGAGTGGGGATAAAAGCAGCAGACCGAGGCCCGAGAGTGGGGATAAAAGCAGCAACAGACCGAGGCCCGAGAGTGGGGATAAAAGCAGCAGCAGACCGAGGGCCGAGAGTGGGGATAAAAGCAGCAGACCGAGGCCCGAGAGTGGGGATAAAAGCAGCAACAGACCGAGGCCCGAGAGTGGGGATAAAAGCAGCAACAGACCGAGGCCCGAGAGTGGGGATAAAAGCAGCAGACCGAGGCCCGAGAGTGGGGATAAAAGCAGCAGCAGACCGAGGCCCGAGAGTGGGGATAAAAGCAGCAACAGACCGAGGCCCGAGAGTGGGGATAAAAGCAACAACAGACCGAGGCCCGAGAGTGGGGATAAAAGCAGCAACAGACCGAGGCCCGAGAGAGGAGTTAACGGAGACCGGGCTCATAAAAGGGCAGGATTGGGTGCTGAATATTCCTGGATACAAGGTGTTCAGGAAAGATAGGGAAGGAAAGAAAGGAGAGTGGGTGGCAGTATTGATTAAAGAGAATATTGCTGTACTGGAGAGAGAGGATGTCCTCGAGGGGTAAAGGACAGAATCTATTTGGTTCGAGTTAAGAAATAAAAGAGGTGCCATTACACTACTGGGTGTATTCTTTGGCCACCAACTGGTGGGAAATGGATAGAGGAGCAAATTTGCGGGGAAATTACAGAGAGGTGCAAGAACTATAGAGTAGGGGGACTTCAACTCTCCTAATATAGACTGGGATAAAAATATAAGGGGCAAAGAGGGGGAGGAATTTTTGAAGTGTGTTCAGGAGAACTTTCTTGATCAGTATGTTTCCAGCCCAGTGAGGAAGGAGGCATTGCTGGACTTGGTTCTAGGGAATGAGGTGGGCCAAGTGGAGCAAGTGTCATTGGGGGAACATTTCAAGAACAGCGATCATAGTATCATAAGATTTAGAATAGCCATGGAAAGGGCCACAGACCACTCTAAAGTAAAAATCTCAATTGGAGGAGGGCCAATTTCAGTGGGATGAGAACAGATCTGGCCCGGGTAAATTGGAATCAAACTGTAATTGAACAGTGGGCAGAGAGAGAGTATGAGAATAGACTGGCGGCCAACATAAAAGGGAATCCAGAAGTCTTCTATAGGCAGTAAACAGTAAACGGGTAGTGAGGAGGTGTGGGGCCGATTAGGGACCATAAAGGAGATCTACTCATGGAGGCAGAGGGGATGGCTGAGGTACTAAATGAGTACTTTGCATCTGTCTTCACCAAGGAAGAAGATGCTGCCAGAGTCTCAGTAAAGGAAGATATAGTTGAGATAATGGATGGGCTAAAAATTGATAAAGAGGAGGCACTAGAAAGGCTAGCTGTACCGAAAGTGGATAAGTCACCCGGTCCAGATGGGATGCATCCTAGGTTGTTGAGGGAAGTAAGGGTGGAAATTGCGGAGGTTCTGGCCATAATCTTCCAAACATCCGTAGATACGGGGGTGGTGCCAGAGGATTGGAGAATTGCAAACATTACACCCTTGTTCAAAAAAGGGTGTAAGGATAAACCCAGCAACTACAGGCCAGTCAGTTTAACCTCAGTGGTGGGGAAACTTTTAGAAACAATAATCCAGGACAGAATTAACAGTCACTTGGACGAGTGTGGATTGATTAGGGAAAGTCAGCACGGATTTGTTAAAGACAAATCGAGTTTATCCAACCTGATTGATCAAAGCAATCGATCTCCATCAATGGGGGAGATTGTGAGGTATTTCAATGTTGTAAAACGGGTGAGAGTGAATCAACAGTCCCTTTTAGATCTCAACATTTATTTCATTGAAGTCAGTGGGGAGAGATGTGAAACCAGCTACAGATTCGCAATCACCCATTTTACACAATTCCACAAAGTCCCAATCAACCTCAATGAGTCTACAGCAGACCCAGACATGAGCCGTGGAGCTCTGTGAACCTCAGGGTATAAATTAGTCTCGGGCAGACCCAGACATGATCTGTGGAGCTCTGTGAACCTCAGGGTATAAATTAGTCTCGGGCAGACCCAGACATGATCTGTGGAGCTCTGTGAACCTCAGGGTATAAATTAGTCTCGGGCAGACCCAGACATGATCTGTGGAGCTCTGTGAACCTCAGGGTATAAATTAGTCTCGGGCAGACCCAGACATGAGCCGTGGAGCTCTGTGAACCTCAGGGTATAAATTAGTCTCGGGCAGACCCAGACATGATCTGTGGAGCTCTGTGAACCTCAGGGTATAAATTAGTCTCGGGCAGACCCAGACATGATCTGTGGAGCTCTGTGAATCTCAGGGTATAAATTAGTCTCAGGCAGTGTAAAACAGGCGGTAATGAATCAGCCTCCCGTTCCACAATCTGCCCAATCTCCTTTTCCACTGCAGTCAATTGTTGGGAAAATCGGACTAACAATAAAACGGGCTGATTCACCATTGCTCACTTTGCACTATTGGCGGAGACCAATTTGACCCCCAGTTTTTTTCAGGGAGCATTGAATTCTGTAATTGGGTGAATTCTTGTGCGATTGTGTGTACAGCCAGAGAACAGTTTGTGATGGAACAATTTCATTCTGAAAGTGCTGTTGATGTCAGGGCTGATTCTGTGAATGGGAGCTCCCACCGATGAGCTCCACACTCAGGGAGGGCCCATCCATAAATCACAAGGCCGCAGTGCGTTATTTTCTACCCACTTATTTAAACCGACTCGAGACAGAAGGAACCCATCTGTGGGCCCGAGACTCCCCCACCCTGCTACTCCACCAGTTGTGTCAGCCCTTAGTTACTAACGAAGCAGCTTGTAAATGTGGAAAGGCTGAAACCCTGGTGAAAGCAACTCAGCAACAATGTGAGTAAAATTCAACTTCGACCAGGACACAACACGGGCGGGAGTGGATGGGCCGCCTATTATACTCAATTCTCCTTTCCATTGAAGTCACCGGGTGTAAAACGGGCGGCCGATGAGCTACTGCCTGTAATTCCGCCCGGCCGAAGTTACATTTCATCCCTGATGACCCACAGGGTGTAGTCACCAGCCTCCGACCTGATCCAGGTCACTCCACAGGTTCACTCCAGACTGAACTCACTGACCGTCTGTCAAACAGCCCAAAGTGTTCTCACTTTCCACATCTCCAATAGTCCAACACTTTGTCCCTGTACCAATACACTGTTTATGTCTGGGTGCCTCGGTCAACTTGAGTATAAGGAATGTAACATTTGCCTTTTATCCCTGTTATCAATGTAGCGCAAACTATCTTCCCTCCAGCCATTCTGTGTCAGGTCTATCACAGCAGCAGCAATGGGACCTGGACTATGGGATGTTGATGTGTTTGCAGGACCTGTTTCTGCTCTCATCTCACTTGTGCATGTGCTGGCTACTGGCTTCAGTCCAGAAACACACACTGGAATGACACAACCTCATTATCCATGCCGTCAGAAACAGTGAAATCTGCAACCACTCCTTGCAGGTCTCTGGTGCTGGGAACAGGCTCGGCGAGAGACAGACCACATTGTTACAATGAAGCTGTGTATTCCCTGAGATATGATGCTATTAAGGGCATCACAGCAGTAATCTATGGAAGTGGTCATTGCTGCCACTCCAGGAGTAACGAACACCCTGAGAATCTCCACCAGATCCCCTGCTGCTGCAGGAATCACCTGGACTGCCTCATTGTCCAGGGTGCTCTGCACGGCCTTACATAACTCCTGTGCTGTTTTACAAACGCGGCTTTTGGACTTCTCCAACTGATCGTCCATCTCCAGAATGTGGGAGGTGACTGTCTCCACGGCCTGTACATTAGGTCTGTGCTACGCAGTCTTAGTTCTGTTGAAGACTGGAGTCCTGAGATCTGGGGCCTTGGGCCTGGCCAGGGGAGAAACACTGAATTATTTCCATCTCCTCCTGCTCACTGGTGCCCGTTGCTTTACCCTGTGACATACTGAGTCTGACTATGTACACCCTCTCGAGGGGATATATCTGGGCTGGTGATGGAAATGGTGAATCAGGTACAGCAATAAGTGTTTCGGAGTTACCAAGCTCACTGTCATATCCTGACTTCTTTTAAATGGTGGGAGTCCTTACAATTAACAACAACTGACTTTTATATAGTGCCTGTAACGTAATTACACATCCCAGGGTGCTTCACAGGAGCTTTATCAGATGAAATCAGAGCACAGCAGGTTGGTGCCTGGTTGGTCAGTAATACATGTTTTCTTGCTCTCTAAGCCAGGGGAGTGGTTTAAACTGGGAACCTATGACTTGCTAATACTTCATTAAATTAAGAACTTAACTAGATAAATTAATTAGTTTAAAAAATAACTAAAATAAATCGAGTGATTTAATAACTTAAAAGCTTTAATTAAGTAACTAAATAAAACAAGGTTAGATGGAGAGGCAGGGCAGGTTGTGTGCTGTCACCGCAGCCTGGGGGTGTTTGTGGTGAGCAGTGTGACCCCAGCAATCACATCTACAGTTAGTGTCTGAACTCGAGGAACTTCAGCTCAGAGTTGTTGGGCTGGAGTCTGAGCTGCAGACATTGCATTGCATCAGGGGAGGGGGAGAGTTATCTGGACACTTTGAGCCAGGAGGCAGTCACATCCCCTGAGGTTAGGTAATAGTTTATAGTTGGTCAGTGGTCAGGGACAGGAGAATGTGACTGTGAGTCAGGCAGGTATGGGGATCGAGGAGCCTCAACCTTTGACCTTGACCACCAGGTATGAGGTACTTGCCAAACAGAGTAGTAACCCTGAGGATTGGGAGGGTTTTTAGAAATCAGCAAAGGATGACCAAGAAATTGATAAAAAGAGAGAAAATCGAATATGAGAGGAAACTAGCAAGAAATATAAAAACAGTTTGTAAGAGCTTCTATAAGTATATAAAAAGGAAGAGAGTAGCAAAAGTAAATGTTAATCCCTTAGAAGCTGAGACAGGAGAAATTATAATGGGGAATAAGGAAATGGCAAATATTTTGTATCTGTCCTCACAGTAGAAGACACAAAAAACACATTGAATCTGGGGGAACCAAGGGTGAGGAATTAAATGAATTAAGATTAGTAAAGAAAAAGTACTGGAGAAATAAATGGGACTAAAAGCTGACAAATCCCCTGGACCTGATGGCCGATGTCCAAGGGTTTTAAAAGAGGTGGCTGCAGAGATAGTGGATGCATTGATTTTGAACTAGGGGACATGGTCTCAGGATAAGGGGTCGGCCATTTAAGACTGAGATGAGGAGGAATTTCTTCACTCAGAGGGTTGTGAATCTTTGGAATTCTCTACCCCAGAGGGCTGTGAATGTTGAGTCACTGAGTATATTCAAGGCTGAGATCGATAGATTTTTGGACTCTAGGGGAATCATGTGATATGGGGATCGGGCGGGAAAGTGGAGTTGAGGTTGAAGATCAGCCATGATCTGATTGGTGGAGCAGGCTCGAGGGGCCGAATGGCCCACTCCTGCTCCTATTTCTTATGTTCTTATGTTCTTCCAGAATTTCTTAAATTCTAGAACGGTCCATGTGGATTGGAAGATAGCAAACGTAACCCCGCTATTTAGGAATGGAGGGAGACAAAAAAAAGGGAACCATAGACTAGTTAGCCTGACATCTGTAGTAAGGGAAATGCTAGAACTTATTATTAGGGATGAAACAGCGATTTACTTGTACTTCTTTCAATGTAGTCTACTGTATTCGCTGCTCACAGTGCGGTCTCTTCGACATTGGGGTGACCAAACGCAGACTGGGTGATCGCTTCTCTGAACACCTCCACTCAGTCCGCAAGTGACCCTGACCTGCTGGTCGTTTGCTATTTTAATTCCCCGTCGCACTCCCTCGCTAACATCTCTGTCCTCAGAACTGTTCCAGTGAAGCTGAACGAAGCTCGAGGAACAGCCCCTCATCTTTTGTTTAGGCACTTTACAACTTCCGGACTCAACACTGATTTCAATAACTTCAGATCAGAACCACTGCTCCCATTATTTCAGACAGCAGGTGCTGGGAATGGATCAGCTGTTACCATTCACAGCTCCCCAAGGCCCATCTTTTGTTTCTCGTCCCATTCCCACCCTCCCTGCCTTGCACCATCATTCCTGCCCTCCACCCTATCACAGACCTTCCCTTTTGTTCTTCCCTTCCCTCCCCCTTTCCCTCGCCCTGTACTTGCTTAAAAACCGTTTATTCCAGTTCTGATGCAAGATCATCGACCTGAAACGTTAACTCTGTTTCTCTCTTCACAGATAATGCCTGACTTGCCGAGTATTCCCAGAATTTTTTGTTTTGATTCCTTTATTTACCAAGTTTGTTACCTTCTCAAAGAAATCAACTAAGTTTGTTAGACATGGCTTACTCTTTACAATTCCATGCTGGCTCTCTCTGATTACTTCACATGTGTCCAAATGCTCACTGACTCTTTCCTAATAAGAGATTCTAGTAAATTCCCCACAACTGACGTTAGACTAATAGGCCTATCATTTCCTAGTTTATCTCTCCCACCCTTCTTAAATGATGGAGTGACATTGGCAGTTTTCCAATCCTGGGGGACAATTCCTGAATGGAGAGAGCTTTGGGAGATCATGACGAACACATCCACAATTTCCTCACCGACTTCCTTCAAATCCCTGGAGTGGAAACCGTCAGGTCCTGGAGATTTATCTCGCTTCAATCTCATTCCTTTCTCCCACACCATTTTTTTAAACTTATATTGAATCTCGATAGTTCTTCCCTTTGATTTATTTGCACATTTCCTTGTATCTCTGGTATTATATCCTTATCTGTGAAGATGAAATGACTTAGTAAGTCTGCCATTTCCTGATTTGCAATTTCAGCATCACCTGCACCTGTCATTAAGGGGCCCACATTACTCTGAGCCACCCACTTTCCATTCATATATTTTTAAAAACCTTTCATGTTGTCCTTGATATACCACACATCTTTCTCTCGTATTCCCTTTTTGTAGTTCTAACTACTTTCTTTGTGTCCCTTTGCTGATCTTTCTCTCTCTCCCATTGCCCCTTGCCTTTTCATAAGCCCTTTCATTTAGCTTTAAGTTATCTCTCACGTCTCTTGATGACCAAGGTTGTTTAATTACACAAGTAGAGCTCTTGCCCTTTAAAGATATATACAGGTCTGCATTGTACCAAAGGCTTTTTTGAATACTTCCCACTGTTCATTGGTAGTTTTATCCATTAATAGTTCTGTCCGGTCTGTTCTGCTCAATGCCTCTCTCATCCCTCTAAAGTCAGCCTTACCTAAATTTAAAAACTTGAGCTGTGACCCACACTTCTCCCTCTCAAATCTAATATCGAATTCGATCATATTGTGGTCACTATTAGCTCGGTGTTCCCTTACCGTTAGATTTTTGACTAATTCAGGCTCATTACTCATTACTATATCTAAGATGGCCTGTTCTCTTGCTAGTTCAACAACATGTTGTTCCAGAAAACTGTCCCGAATACAGTAAAGACATTCGCTGCCTTTGGGACTTGTACTGTTCTGCTTCCCCCAGTCTCTGTGAAAATTAAAGTCTCCCCTTATAAATACTGTGCAACAAGTGTCTCTGATCTCCGCTTCGATGTATCCTGCTACTTTATCACAGCTGGCCGGTGGTCTATAAACAACTCCCACCTAAAGTCTTGCATCCTTTTCTGTTACTTAATTCTACCCAAAGCGTCGCTCCTGCGTTCTCACCTATACTGATGTCCCTTCTTCCGAATGCAGTCATAGTGTCCCTCCTCAATATTGCTACTGCTTCTCAGTTTCAAATTTTCCTGGCCTTTCTAAAGACCTTAGAATGTGAAATATTTATCGTCCAGTCATGACCAGTTTGTAGCCAGGTATCAGTGATGGTCACCGTGTCATACCCTATAAGCTGAGATTGAGCTTCTATTTGTCTTGTTTTGTTTCTTATGCTAGGTGTGTTAGTGTCCATAACTTTGAATTGAGCAATAGACCCTGTCCTGCCCTTATGCCCTTTCCCAATGGTAAAAAGTTAAAAACAGTGGATGTCCAAAGGGACTTAGGGGTTCAGGTACATAGATCATTGAAGTGTCATGAACAGGTGCAGAAAATAATCAAGAAGGCAAATGGAATGCTGGCCTTTATATCTAGAGGACTGGAGTACAAGGGGGCAGAAGTTATGCTGCAGCTATACAAAACCCTGGTTAGTCAGCACCTGGAGTACTGTGAGCAGTTCTGGGCACCGCACCTTCGGAAGGACATATTGGCCTTGGAGGGAGTGCAGCGTAGGTTTACTAGAATGATACCCGGACTTCAAGGGTTAAGTTACGAGGAGAGATTACACAAATTGGGGTTGTATTCTCTGGAGTTTCGAAGGTTAAGGGGTGATTTGATCGAAGTTTATAAGATATTAAGGGGAACGGATAGGGTGGAGAGAGAGAAACTATTTCCGCTGGTTGGGGATTCTAGGAGTAGGGGGCACAGTCTAAAAATTAGAGCCAGACCTTTCAGGAGTGAGATTAGAAAACATTTCTACACACAAAGGGTGGTAGAAGTTTGGAACTCTCTTCCGCAAACGGCAATTGATACTAGCTCAATTGCTAAATTTAAATCTGAGATAGATAGCTTTTTGGCAACCAAAGGTATTAAGGGATATGGGCCAAAGGCAGGTATATGGAGTTAGATCACAGATCAGCCATGATCTTATCAAATGGCGGAGCAGGCACGAGGGGCTGAATGGCCTACTCCTGTTCCTCTGTTCCTATGCTTCAGTGAGATGGAATCCGAGAACGGTTTAATGGTCAATTGCAATTGCGAGCAGAATGCATTCAGAGAACATGTCGGTCATTAAAATTCCTGATAGTTTGAACAGCAGTTCAAGATCAAAAGTCGATGGCAAAATGAGGGTTTGTCTGGGATTTGAACACAGGACCTCTCACAATATTTTAATCATGAACCCTGAAGCCAGAACCATACCCCGAGTCCAACGAGCCCGCGAAAGATCAAGGAAGCTCCAATCAGCAACACGTGAGGGAGAGTTTCTCAGTATCAGCACCCACTTTCCCCAAATCCTCCTTAAAGTACCCGAAACAAAAAGGTGTCCGTAAATTAATGATAATTTAAATCTAAGTTCGTCTCTGTTCTGTTTTGTTTAGGATTCCCGATAGTGTTAAAGGTGATTGGGGACAGTTAAGGCAAGTGGAGTGGAGACACGGGTGTAAAGGTGCAGATACTCGGATGTAAGGGCGCAGATACTCCGATGCAAGGGCGCAGATACTCCGATGTAAAGGCGCAGATACTCAGATGTAAGGGTGCAGATACTCAGATGTAAGGGCGCATATACTCCGATTTAAGGGCGCAGATACTCCGATGTAAGGGTGCAGATACTCGGATGTAAGGGTGCAGATACTCAGATGTAAGGGTGCAGATACTCAGATGTAAGGGCGCATATACTCCGATTTAAGGGCGCAGATACTCCGATGTAAGGGTGCAGATACTCGGATGTAAGGGTGCAGATACTCAGATGTAAGGGTGCAGATACTCAGATGTAAGGGCGCATATACTCCGAATTAAGGGCGCAGATACTCCGATGTAAGGGGGCAGATACTCCGATGTAAGGGCGCAGATACACCGATGTAAGAGTGCAGATACTCAGATGTAAGGGCGCAGATACTCAGATGTAAGGACGCAGATACTCCGACGTAAGGGCGCAGATACACCGATGTAAGAGTGCAGATACTCAGATGTAAGGGTGCAGATACTCAGATGTAAGGATGCAGATACTCCGACGGAAGGGCGCAGATACACCGATGTAAGAGTGCAGATACTCAGATGTAAGGGCGCAGATACTCCGATTGAAGGGCGCAGATACTCGGATGTAAGGGCGCAGATATTCGGATGCAAGGGCGCAGATACTCCGATGTAAGGGCGCAGATACTCGGATGTAAGGGCGCAGATACTCAGATGTAAGGGCGCAGATACTCCGATGCAAGGGCGCAGATACTCCAATGTAAAGGCGCAGATACACTGATGTAAGAGTGCAGATACTCAGATGTAAGGGTGCAGATACTCAGATGTAAGGGTGCAGATACTCAGATGTAAGGGCGCAGATACTCCGATTTAAGGGCGCAGATACTCGGATGTAAGGGCGCAGATATTCGGATGCAAGGGCGCAGATACTCCGATGTAAGGGCGCAGATACTCGGATGTAAGGGCGCAGATACTCAGATGTAAGGGCGCAGATACTCCGATGTAAGGGCGCAGATACTTGGATGTAAGGGCGCAGATATTCCGATGTAAGGGCGCAGATACTCCGATGTAAGGGCACAGATACTCAGATGTAAGGGCGCAGATACTCTGATGTAAGGGTGCAGATACTCAGATGTAAGGGTGCAGATACTCGGATGTAAGGGCGCAGATACTCAGATGTAAGGACACAGAGAGTCCGATGTAAGGGCGCAGATACACCGATGTAAGGACGCAGATACTCAGGTGTAAGGGCACAGATACTCTGATGTAAGGGTGCAGATACTCGGATGTAAGGGTGCAGATACTCCGAGGTAAGGGCGCAGATACTCCTATGTAGGGCGCAGATACTCCGATGTAAGGGCACAGATACTCAGATGCAAGGGCGCAGATACACTGATGTAAGAGCGCAGATACTCGGATGTAAGGGCGCAGATACTCAGATGTAAGGGCGCAGATACTCTGATGTAAGGGTGCAGATACTCGGATGTAAGGGTGCAGATACTCGGATGTAAGGGCGCAGATACTCAGATGTAAGGACACAGAGAGTCCGATGTAAGGGCGCAGATACACCGATGCAAGGGCGCAGATACACCGATGTAAGAGCGCAGATACTCGGATGTAAGGGTGCAGGTACTCACATGTAAGGGCGCAGATACTCAGATGCAAGGGCGCAGATACTCCGATGTAAGGGCACAGATACTCAGATGCAAGGGCGCAGATACACCGATGTAAGAGCGCAGATACTCGGATGTAAGGGCGCAGATACTCTGATGTAAGGGTGCAGGTACTCACATGTAAGGGCGCAGATACTCGGATGTAAGGGCGCAGATACCCAGATGTAAGGGCGCAGATACTCAGATGTAAGGACACAGAGAGTCCGATGTAAGGGCGCAGATACTCCAATGTAAGGACTCAGATACTCAGACGTAAGGGCACAGATACTCGGATGTAAGGGTGCAGATACTCGGATGTAAGGGCGCAGATACTCGGATGTAAGGGCGTAGATACTCGGATGTAAGGGCGCAGATACTCAGATGCAAGGGCGCAGATACACCGATGTAAGAGCGCAGATACTCAGATGTAAGGGCGCAGATACTCAGATGTAAGGGCGCATATACTCCGATTTAAGGGCGCAGATACTCAGATGTAAGGGCACAGATACTCGGATGTAAGGGCGTAGATATTCTGATGTAAGTGCGCAGACATTCAGATGTAAGGGCGCAGATACTCTGATGTAAGGGTGCAGATACTCGGATGTAAGGGCGCAGATACCCGGATGTAAGGGCGCAGATACTCGGATGTCAGGGCGCAGATGCTCAGATGTAAGGGCACAGATACTCTGATGTAAGGGTGCAGATACTCGGATGTAAGGGCGCAGATACTCGGATGTAAGGGCACAGATACTCTGATGTAAGGGTGCAGATACTCACATGTAAGGGCGCAGATACTCGGATGTAAGGGCGCAGATACCCAGATGTAAGGGCGCAGATACTCAGATGTAAGGACACAGAGAGTCCGATGTAAGGGCGCAGATACTCTGATGTAAGGGTGCAGATACTCGGATGTAAGGACGCAGATACTCAGATGTAAGGGCACAGATACTCTGATGTAAGGGTGCAGATACTCTGATGTAAGGGTGCAGATACTCGGATGTAAGGACGCAGATACTCAGATGTAAGGGCACAGATACTCTGATGTAAGGGCGCAGATACTCGGATGTAAGGGCGCAGATACTCCAATGTAAGGACACAGATACTCAGATGTAAGGGCACAGATACTCTGATGTAAGGGTGCAGATACTCGGATGTAAGGGCGCAGATACTCGGATGTAAGGGCGTAGATACTCGCATGCAAGGGCACAGATACTCGGATGTAAGGGCGCAGATACTCAGATGTAAGGACGCAGATACTCAGATGTAAGGGCACAGATATTCTGATGTAAGTGCGCAGATACTCAGATGTAAGTACGCAGATACTCTGATGTAAGGGTGCAGATACTCAGATGTAAGGACACAGAGAGTCCGATGTAAGGGCGCAGATACTCAGATGTAAGGGCACAGATACTCTGATGTAAGGGTGCAGATACTCGGATGTAAGGGCGCAGATACTCGGATGTAAGGGCGCCGATACTCCAATGTAAGGACACAGATACTCAAATGCAAGGGCACAGATACCCAGATGTAAGGGCGCAGATACTCAGATGTAAGGATGCAGATACTCAGATGTAAGGGCACAGATATTCTGATGTAAGTGCGCAGATACTCAGATGTAAGGACGCAGATACTCTGATGTAAGGGTGCAGATACTCAGATGTAAGGGTGCAGATACTCTGATGTAAGGGTGCAGATACTCAGATGTAAGGGCACAGATACTCTGATGTAAGGGTGCAGATACTCAGATGTAAGGGTGCAGATACTCTGATATAAGGGTGCAGATACTCAGATGTAAGGACACAGATACTCAGATGTAAGGGCATAGATACTCTGATGTAAGGGTGCAGATACTCACATGTAAGGGCGCAGATACTCGGATGTAAGGGCGCAGATACCCAGATGTAAGGGCGCAGATACTCAGATGTAAGGGCACAGATACTCCGATGTAAGGGCGCAGATACTCGGATGTCAGGGCGCAGATACCCAGATGTAGGGGCGCAGATACTCAGATGTAAGGACAGAGAGAGTCCGATGTAAGGGCGCAGATACTCCAATGTAAGGACACAGATACTCAGATGTAAGGGCACAGATACTCTGATGTAAGGGTGCAGATACTCGGATGTAAGGGCGCAGATACTCGGATGTAAGGGCGCAGATACTCAGATGTAAGGGCGCAGATACTCCGATGTAAGGGCGCAGATACTCAGATTTAAGGGCGCAGATACTCAGATGTAAGGACGCAGATACTCAGATGTAAGGGCGCAGATACTCCGATGTAAGGGCGCAGGTACTCAGATTTAAGGGTGCAGATACTCGGATGTAAGGACGCAGATACTCAGATTTAAGGGCGCAGATACTCGGATGTAAGGACGCAGATACTCAGATGTAAGGGCACAGATACTCTGATGTAAGGGCGCAGATACTCCGATGTAAGGGCGCAGATACTCGGATGTAAGGGTGTAGATACTCGGATGTAAGGGCACAGATACTCGGATGTAAAGGCGCAGATACTCAGATGTAAGGGCGCAGATACTCCCATGTAAGGGCACAGATACTCCGATGTAAGGGCGCAGATACTCGGATGTAAGGGTGCAGATACTCCGATGTAAGGGCGCAGATACTCCCATGTAAGGGCACAGATACTCCGATGTAAGGGCGCAGATACTCGGATGTAAGGGCGCAGATACTCAGATGTAAGGGCGCAGATACTCCGATGTAAGGGCGCAGATACTCAGATTTAAGGGCGCAGATACTCAGATGTAAGGACGCAGATACTCAGATGTAAGGGCGCAGATACTCCGATGTAAGGGCGCAGGTACTCAGATTTAAGGGTGCAGATACTCGGATGTAAGGACGCAGATACTCAGATGTAAGGGCACAGATACTCTGATGTAAGGGCGCAGATACTCCGATGTAAGGGCGCAGATACTCAGATTTAAGGGCGCAGATACTCGGATGTAAGGACGCAGATACTCAGATGTAAGGGCACAGATACTCTGATGTAAGGGTGCAGATACTCAGATTTAAGGGCGCAGATACTTGGATGTAAGGACGCAGATACTCAGATGTAAGGGCACAGATACTCTGATGTAAGGGCGCAGATACTCCGATGTAAGGGCGCAGATACTCGGATGTAAGGGTGTAGATACTCGGATGTAAGGGCACAGATACTCGGATGTAAAGGCGCAGATACTCAGATGTAAGGGCGCAGATACTCCCATGTAAGGGCACAGATACTCCGATGTAAGGGCGCAGATACTCGGATGTAAGGGTGCAGATACTCCGATGTAAGGGCGCAGATACTCCCATGTAAGGGCACAGATACTCCGATGTAAGGGCGCAGATACTCGGATGTAAGGGCGCAGATACTCCGATGTAAGGGCGCAGATACTCCGATGTAAGGGCGCAGATACTCAGATTTAAGGGCGCAGATACTCGGAAGAAAGGACGCAGATACTCAGATGTAAGGGCGCAGATACTCCGATGTAAGGGCGCAGATACTCAGATTTAAGGGCGCAGATACTCGGATGTAAGGACGCAGATACTCGGATGTAAGGGCACAGATACTCTGATGTAAGGGCGCAGATACTCAGATTTAAGGGCGCAGATACTCAGATGTAAGGGCACAGATACTCGGATGTAAGGGCACAGATACTGTGATGTAAGGGCGCAGATACTCAGATGCAAGGGCGCAGATACACCGATGTAAGAGCGCAGATACTCAGATGTAAGGGCGCAGATACTCAGATGTAAGGGCGCATATACTCCGATTTAAGGGTGCAGATACTCAGATGTAAGGGCACAGATACTCGGATGTAAGGGCGTAGATATTCTGATGTAAGTGCGCAGACATTCAGATGTAAGGGCGCAGATACTCTTATGTAAGGGTGCAGATACTCGGATGTAAGGGCGCAGATACCCGGATGTAAGGGCGCAGATACTCGGATGTCAGGGCGCAGATGCTCAGATGTAAGGGCACAGATACTCTGATGTAAGGGTGCAGATACTCGGATGTAAGGGCGCAGATACTCGGATGTAAGGGCACAGATACTCTGATGTAAGGGTGCAGATACTCAATGTAAGGGCGCAGATACTCGGATGTAAGGGCGCAGATACCCAGATGTAAGGGCGCAGATACTCAGATGTAAGGACACAGAGAGTCCGATGTAAGGGCGCAGATACTCTGATGTAAGGGTGCAGATACTCGGATGTAAGGACGCAGATACTCAGATGTAAGGGCACAGATACTCTGATGTAAGGGTGCAGATACTCTGATGTAAGGGTGCAGATACTCGGATGTAAGGACGCAGATACTCAGATGTAAGGGCACAGATACTCTGATGTAAGGGCGCAGATACTCGGATGTAAGGGCGCAGATACTCCAATGTAAGGACACAGATACTCAGATGTAAGGGCACAGATACTCTGATGTAAGGGTGCAGATACTCGGATGTAAGGGCGCAGATACTCGGATGTAAGGGCGTAGATACTCGCATGCAAGGGCACAGATACTCGGATGTAAGGGCGCAGATACTCAGATGTAAGGACGCAGATACTCAGATGTAAGGGCACAGATATTCTGATGTAAGTGCGCAGATACTCAGATGTAAGTGCGCAGATACTCTGATGTAAGGGTGCAGATACTCAGATGTAAGGACACAGATACTCCGATGTAAGGGCGCAGATACTCAGATGTAAGGGCACAGATACTCTGATGTAAGGGTGCAGATACTCGGATGTAAGGGCGCAGATACTCGGATGTAAGGGCGCCGATACTCCAATGTAAGGACACAGATACTCAAATGCAAGGGCACAGATACTCTGATGTAAGGACGCAGATACTCGGACGTAAGGGCGTAGATACTCGCATGCAAGGGCGCAGATACCCAGATGTAAGGGCGCAGATACTCAGATGTAAGGACGCAGATACTCAGATGTAAGGGCACAGATATTCTGATGTAAGTGCGCAGATACTCAGATGTAAGGACGCAGATACTCTGATGTAAGGGTGCAGATACTCAGATGTAAGGGTGCAGATACTCTGATGTAAGGGTGCAGATACTCAGATGTAAGGGCACAGATACTCTGATGTAAGGGTGCAGATACTCAGATGTAAGGGTGCAGATACTCTGATATAAGGGTGCAGATACTCAGATGTAAGGACACAGATACTCAGATGTAAGGGCATAGATACTCTGATGTAAGGGTGCAGATACTCACATGTAAGGGCGCAGATACTCGGATGTAAGGGCGCAGATACCCAGATGTAAGGGCGCAGATACTCAGATGTAAGGGCACAGATACTCCGATGTAAGGGCGCAGATACTCGGATGTAAGGGCGCAGATACCCAGATGTAGGGGCGCAGATACTCAGATGTAAGGACACAGAGAGTCCGATGTAAGGGCGCAGATACTCCAATGTAAGGACACAGATACTCAGATGTAAGGGCACAGATACTCTGATGTAAGGGTGCAGATACTCGGATGTAAGGGCGCAGATACTCGGATGTAAGGGCGCAGATACTCAGATGTAAGGGCGCAGATACTCCGATGTAAGGGCGCAGATACTCAGATTTAAGGGCGCAGATACTCGGATGTAAGGACGCAGATACTCAGATGTAAGGGCGCAGATACTCTGATGTAAGGGTGCAGATACTCAGATTTAAGGGCGCAGATACTCGGATGTAAGGACGCAGATACTCAGATGTAAGGGCACAGATACTCTGATGTAAGGGCGCAGATACTCCGATGTAAGGGCGCAGATACTCGGATGTAAGGGTGTAGATACTCGGATGTAAGGGCACAGATACTCGGATGTAAAGGCGCAGATACTCAGATGTAAGGGCGCAGATACTCCCATGTAAGGGCACAGATACTCCGATGTAAGGGCGCAGATACTCGGATGTAAGGGTGCAGATACTCCGATGTAAGGGCGCAGATACTCCCATGTAAGGGCACAGATACTCCGATGTAAGGGCGCAGATACTCGGATGTAAGGGCGCAGATACTCAGATGTAAGGGCGCAGATACTCCGATGTAAGGGCGCAGATACTCAGATTTAAGGGCGCAGATACTCAGATGTAAGGACGCAGATACTCAGATGTAAGGGCGCAGATACTCCGATGTAAGGGCGCAGGTACTCAGATTTAAGGGTGCAGATACTCGGATGTAAGGACGCAGATACTCAGATGTAAGGGCACAGATACTCTGATGTAAGGGCGCAGATACTCCGATGTAAGGGCGCAGATACTCAGATTTAAGGGCGCAGATACTCGGATGTAAGGACGCAGATACTCAGATGTAAGGGCACAGATACTCTGATGTAAGGGTGCAGATACTCAGATTTAAGGGCGCAGATACTTGGATGTAAGGACGCAGATACTCAGATGTAAGGGCACAGATACTCTGATGTAAGGGCGCAGATACTCCGATGTAAGGGCGCAGATACTCGGATGTAAGGGTGTAGATACTCGGATGTAAGGGCACAGATACTCGGATGTAAAGGCGCAGATACTCAGATGTAAGGGCGCAGATACTCCCATGTAAGGGCACAGATACTCCGATGTAAGGGCGCAGATACTCGGATGTAAGGGTGCAGATACTCCGATGTAAGGGCGCAGATACTCCCATGTAAGGGCACAGATACTCCGATGTAAGGGCGCAGATACTCGGATGTAAGGGCGCAGATACTCCGATGTAAGGGCGCAGATACTCCGATGTAAGGGCGCAGATACTCAGATTTAAGGGCGCAGATACTCGGAAGAAAGGACGCAGATACTCAGATGTAAGGGCGCAGATACTCCGATGTAAGGGCGCAGATACTCAGATTTAAGGGCGCAGATACTCGGATGTAAGGACGCAGATACTCGGATGTAAGGGCACAGATACTCTGATGTAAGGGCGCAGATACTCAGATTTAAGGGCGCAGATACTCAGATGTAAGGGCACAGATACTCGGATGTAAGGGCACAGATACTGTGATGTAAGGGCGCAGATACTCAGATGCAAGGGCGCAGATACACCGATGTAAGAGCGCAGATACTCAGATGTAAGGGCGCAGATACTCAGATGTAAGGGCGCATATACTCCGATTTAAGGGTGCAGATACTCAGATGTAAGGGCACAGATACTCGGATGTAAGGGCGTAGATATTCTGATGTAAGTGCGCAGACATTCAGATGTAAGGGCGCAGATACTCTTATGTAAGGGTGCAGATACTCGGATGTAAGGGCGCAGATACCCGGATGTAAGGGCGCAGATACTCGGATGTCAGGGCGCAGATGCTCAGATGTAAGGGCACAGATACTCTGATGTAAGGGTGCAGATACTCGGATGTAAGGGCGCAGATACTCGGATGTAAGGGCACAGATACTCTGATGTAAGGGTGCAGATACTCAATGTAAGGGCGCAGATACTCGGATGTAAGGGCGCAGATACCCAGATGTAAGGGCGCAGATACTCAGATGTAAGGACACAGAGAGTCCGATGTAAGGGCGCAGATACTCTGATGTAAGGGTGCAGATACTCGGATGTAAGGACGCAGATACTCAGATGTAAGGGCACAGATACTCTGATGTAAGGGTGCAGATACTCTGATGTAAGGGTGCAGATACTCGGATGTAAGGACGCAGATACTCAGATGTAAGGGCACAGATACTCTGATGTAAGGGCGCAGATACTCGGATGTAAGGGCGCAGATACTCCAATGTAAGGACACAGATACTCAGATGTAAGGGCACAGATACTCTGATGTAAGGGTGCAGATACTCGGATGTAAGGGCGCAGATACTCGGATGTAAGGGCGTAGATACTCGCATGCAAGGGCACAGATACTCGGATGTAAGGGCGCAGATACTCAGATGTAAGGACGCAGATACTCAGATGTAAGGGCACAGATATTCTGATGTAAGTGCGCAGATACTCAGATGTAAGTGCGCAGATACTCTGATGTAAGGGTGCAGATACTCAGATGTAAGGACACAGATACTCCGATGTAAGGGCGCAGATACTCAGATGTAAGGGCACAGATACTCTGATGTAAGGGTGCAGATACTCGGATGTAAGGGCGCAGATACTCGGATGTAAGGGCGCCGATACTCCAATGTAAGGACACAGATACTCAAATGCAAGGGCACAGATACTCTGATGTAAGGACGCAGATACTCGGACGTAAGGGCGTAGATACTCGCATGCAAGGGCGCAGATACCCAGATGTAAGGGCGCAGATACTCAGATGTAAGGACGCAGATACTCAGATGTAAGGGCACAGATATTCTGATGTAAGTGCGCAGATACTCAGATGTAAGGACGCAGATACTCTGATGTAAGGGTGCAGATACTCAGATGTAAGGGTGCAGATACTCTGATGTAAGGGTGCAGATACTCAGATGTAAGGGCACAGATACTCTGATGTAAGGGTGCAGATACTCAGATGTAAGGGTGCAGATACTCTGATATAAGGGTGCAGATACTCAGATGTAAGGACACAGATACTCAGATGTAAGGGCATAGATACTCTGATGTAAGGGTGCAGATACTCACATGTAAGGGCGCAGATACTCGGATGTAAGGGCGCAGATACCCAGATGTAAGGGCGCAGATACTCAGATGTAAGGGCACAGATACTCCGATGTAAGGGCGCAGATACTCGGATGTAAGGGCGCAGATACCCAGATGTAGGGGCGCAGATACTCAGATGTAAGGACACAGAGAGTCCGATGTAAGGGCGCAGATACTCCAATGTAAGGACACAGATACTCAGATGTAAGGGCACAGATACTCTGATGTAAGGGTGCAGATACTCGGATGTAAGGGCGCAGATACTCGGATGTAAGGGCGCAGATACTCAGATGTAAGGGCGCAGATACTCCGATGTAAGGGCGCAGATACTCAGATTTAAGGGCGCAGATACTCGGATGTAAGGACGCAGATACTCAGATGTAAGGGCGCAGATACTCTGATGTAAGGGTGCAGATACTCAGATTTAAGGGCGCAGATACTCGGATGTAAGGACGCAGATACTCAGATGTAAGGGCACAGATACTCTGATGTAAGGGCGCAGATACTCCGATGTAAGGGCGCAGATACTCGGATGTAAGGGTGTAGATACTCGGATGTAAGGGCACAGATACTCGGATGTAAAGGCGCAGATACTCAGATGTAAGGGCGCAGATACTCCCATGTAAGGGCACAGATACTCCGATGTAAGGGCGCAGATACTCGGATGTAAGGGTGCAGATACTCCGATGTAAGGGCGCAGATACTCCCATGTAAGGGCACAGATACTCCGATGTAAGGGCGCAGATACTCGGATGTAAGGGCGCAGATACTCAGATGTAAGGGCGCAGATACTCCGATGTAAGGGCGCAGATACTCAGATTTAAGGGCGCAGATACTCAGATGTAAGGACGCAGATACTCAGATGTAAGGGCGCAGATACTCCGATGTAAGGGCGCAGGTACTCAGATTTAAGGGTGCAGATACTCGGATGTAAGGACGCAGATACTCAGATGTAAGGGCACAGATACTCTGATGTAAGGGCGCAGATACTCCGATGTAAGGGCGCAGATACTCAGATTTAAGGGCACAGATACTCGGATGTAAGGACGCAGATACTCAGATGTAAGGGCACAGATACTCTGATGTAAGGGTGCAGATACTCAGATTTAAGGGCGCAGATACTTGGATGTAAGGACGCAGATACTCAGATGTAAGGGCACAGATACTCTGATGTAAGGGCGCAGATACTCCGATGTAAGGGCGCAGATACTCGGATGTAAGGGTGTAGATACTCGGATGTAAGGGCACAGATACTCGGATGTAAAGGCGCAGATACTCAGATGTAAGGGCGCAGATACTCCCATGTAAGGGCACAGATACTCCGATGTAAGGGCGCAGATACTCGGATGTAAGGGTGCAGATACTCCGATGTAAGGGCGCAGATACTCCCATGTAAGGGCACAGATACTCCGATGTAAGGGCGCAGATACTCGGATGTAAGGGCGCAGATACTCCGATGTAAGGGCGCAGATACTCCGATGTAAGGGCGCAGATACTCAGATTTAAGGGCGCAGATACTCGGAAGAAAGGACGCAGATACTCAGATGTAAGGGCGCAGATACTCCGATGTAAGGGCGCAGATACTCAGATTTAAGGGCGCAGATACTCGGATGTAAGGACGCAGATACTCGGATGTAAGGGCACAGATACTCTGATGTAAGGGCGCAGATACTCAGATTTAAGGGCGCAGATACTCAGATGTAAGGGCACAGATACTCGGATGTAAGGGCACAGATACTGTGATGTAAGGGCGCAGATACTCAGATGCAAGGGCGCAGATACACCGATGTAAGAGCGCAGATACTCAGATGTAAGGGCGCAGATACTCAGATGTAAGGGCGCATATACTCCGATTTAAGGGTGCAGATACTCAGATGTAAGGGCACAGATACTCGGATGTAAGGGCGTAGATATTCTGATGTAAGTGCGCAGACATTCAGATGTAAGGGCGCAGATACTCTTATGTAAGGGTGCAGATACTCGGATGTAAGGGCGCAGATACCCGGATGTAAGGGCGCAGATACTCGGATGTCAGGGCGCAGATGCTCAGATGTAAGGGCACAGATACTCTGATGTAAGGGTGCAGATACTCGGATGTAAGGGCGCAGATACTCGGATGTAAGGGCACAGATACTCTGATGTAAGGGTGCAGATACTCAATGTAAGGGCGCAGATACTCGGATGTAAGGGCGCAGATACCCAGATGTAAGGGCGCAGATACTCAGATGTAAGGACACAGAGAGTCCGATGTAAGGGCGCAGATACTCTGATGTAAGGGTGCAGATACTCGGATGTAAGGACGCAGATACTCAGATGTAAGGGCACAGATACTCTGATGTAAGGGTGCAGATACTCTGATGTAAGGGTGCAGATACTCGGATGTAAGGACGCAGATACTCAGATGTAAGGGCACAGATACTCTGATGTAAGGGCGCAGATACTCGGATGTAAGGGCGCAGATACTCCAATGTAAGGACACAGATACTCAGATGTAAGGGCACAGATACTCTGATGTAAGGGTGCAGATACTCGGATGTAAGGGCGCAGATACTCGGATGTAAGGGCGTAGATACTCGCATGCAAGGGCACAGATACTCGGATGTAAGGGCGCAGATACTCAGATGTAAGGACGCAGATACTCAGATGTAAGGGCACAGATATTCTGATGTAAGTGCGCAGATACTCAGATGTAAGTGCGCAGATACTCTGATGTAAGGGTGCAGATACTCAGATGTAAGGACACAGATACTCCGATGTAAGGGCGCAGATACTCAGATGTAAGGGCACAGATACTCTAATGTAAGGGTGCAGATACTCGGATGTAAGGGCGCAGATACTCGGATGTAAGGGCGCCGATACTCCAATGTAAGGACACAGATACTCAAATGCAAGGGCACAGATACTCTGATGTAAGGACGCAGATACTCGGACGTAAGGGCGTAGATACTCGCATGCAAGGGCGCAGATACCCAGATGTAAGGGCGCAGATACTCAGATGTAAGGACGCAGATACTCAGATGTAAGGGCACAGATATTCTGATGTAAGTGCGCAGATACTCAGATGTAAGGACGCAGATACTCTGATGTAAGGGTGCAGATACTCAGATGTAAGGGTGCAGATACTCTGATGTAAGGGTGCAGATACTCAGATGTAAGGGCACAGATACTCTGATGTAAGGGTGCAGATACTCAGATGTAAGGGTGCAGATACTCTGATATAAGGGTGCAGATACTCAGATGTAAGGACACAGATACTCAGATGTAAGGGCATAGATACTCTGATGTAAGGGTGCAGATACTCACATGTAAGGGCGCAGATACTCGGATGTAAGGGCGCAGATACCCAGATGTAAGGGCGCAGATACTCAGATGTAAGGGCACAGATACTCCGATGTAAGGGCGCAGATACTCGGATGTAAGGGCGCAGATACCCAGATGTAGGGGCGCAGATACTCAGATGTAAGGACACAGAGAGTCCGATGTAAGGGCGCAGATACTCCAATGTAAGGACACAGATACTCAGATGTAAGGGCACAGATACTCTGATGTAAGGGTGCAGATACTCGGATGTAAGGGCGCAGATACTCGGATGTAAGGGCGCAGATACTCAGATGTAAGGGCGCAGATACTCCGATGTAAGGGCGCAGATACTCAGATTTAAGGGCGCAGATACTCGGATGTAAGGACGCAGATACTCAGATGTAAGGGCGCAGATACTCTGATGTAAGGGTGCAGATACTCAGATTTAAGGGCGCAGATACTCGGATGTAAGGACGCAGATACTCAGATGTAAGGGCACAGATACTCTGATGTAAGGGCGCAGATACTCCGATGTAAGGGCGCAGATACTCGGATGTAAGGGTGTAGATACTCGGATGTAAGGGCACAGATACTCGGATGTAAAGGCGCAGATACTCAGATGTAAGGGCGCAGATACTCCCATGTAAGGGCACAGATACTCCGATGTAAGGGCGCAGATACTCGGATGTAAGGGTGCAGATACTCCGATGTAAGGGCGCAGATACTCCCATGTAAGGGCACAGATACTCCGATGTAAGGGCGCAGATACTCGGATGTAAGGGCGCAGATACTCAGATGTAAGGGCGCAGATACTCCGATGTAAGGGCGCAGATACTCAGATTTAAGGGCGCAGATACTCGGATGTAAGGACGCAGATACTCAGATGTAAGGGCGCAGATACTCCGATGTAAGGGCGCAGATACTCAGATTTAAGGGCGCAGATACTCGGATGTAAGGACGCAGAGACTCGGATGTAAGGGCACAGATACTCTGATGTAAGGGCGCAGATACTCAGATTTAAGGGCGCAGATACTCAGATGTAAGGGCACAGATACTCGGATGTAAGGGCACAGATACTGTGATGTAAGGGTGCAGATACTCCGATGTAAGGGCGCAGATACTCAGATTTAAGGGCGCAGATACTCTGATGTAAGGGCGCAGATACTCTGATGTAAGGGCGCAGATACTCGGATGTAAGGGCGCGGATACTCGGATGTAAGGACGCAGATACTCCCATGTAAGGGCACAGATACTCCGATGTAAGGGCGCAGATACTCAGATGGAAGGGCGCAGATACTCCCATGTAAGGGCACAGATACTCCGATGTAAGGGCGCAGATACTCAGATGTAAGGGTGCAGATACTCCCATGTAAGGGCACAGATACTCCGATGTAAGGGCGCAGATACTCCGATGTAAGGGCGCAGATACTCAGATGTAAGGGCATAGATACTCAGATTTAAGGGCGCAGATACTCAGATGTAAGGGCGCAGATACTCCCATGTAAGGGCACAGATACTCCGATGTAAGGGCGTAGATACTCAGATGTAAGGGCACAGATACTCGGATGTAAGGGCGCGGATACTCGGATGTAAGGGCGCGGATACTCGGATGTAAGGGTGCAGATACTCCCATATAAGGGCACAGATACTCCGATGTAAGGGCGCAGATACTCCGATGTAAGGGCGCAGATACTCGGATGCAAGGGTGCAGATACTCCCATGTAAGGGCACAGATACTCCGATGTAAGGGCGCAGATACTCGGATGCAAGGGTGCAGATACTCCGATGTAAGGGCGCAGATACTCAGATGTAAGGGCGCGGATACTCGGATGTAAGGGCGCAGATACTCGGATGTAAGGGCGCGGATACTCGGATGTAAGGGTGCGGATACTCGGATGTAAGGGCGCGGATGCTCGGATGTAAGGGCGCGGATACTCGGATGTAAGGGCGCAGATACTCGGATGTAAGGGCGCAGATACTCGGATGTAAGGGCGCAGATACTCGGATGTAAGGGTGCAGATACTCGGATGTAAGGGTGCAGATACTCGGATGTAACGGTGCAGATACTCGGATGTAAGTGTGCAGATACTCGGATGTAAGGGCGCGGATACTCGGATGTAAGGGCACAGATACTCCGATGTAAGGACACAGATACTCGGATGTAAGGGCGCAGATACTCGGATGTAAGGGTGCAGATACTCCGATGTAAGGGCGCAGATACTCCGATGTAAGGACACAGATACTCGGATGTAAGGACACAGATACTCGGATGTAAGGGCGCAGATACTCCGATGTAAGGGTGCAGATACTCCGATGTAAGGACACAGATACTCGGATGTAAGGGTGCAGATACTCGGATGTAAGGGCGCAGATACTCCGATGTAAGGACACAGATACTCGGATGTAAGGACACAGATACTCGGATGTAAGGGCGCAGATACTCGGATGTAAGGGCGCAGATACTCCGATGTAAGGGTGCAGATACTCGGATGTAAGGGCGCAGATACTCGGATGTAAGGGTGCAGATACTCCGATGTAAGGACACAGATACTCGGATGTAAGGGTGCAGATACTCGGATGTAAGGGTGCAGATACTCCGATGTAAGGGCGCAGATACTCAGATTTAAGGGTGCAGATACTCGGATGTAAGGACGCAGATACTCAGATGTAAGGGCACAGATACTCTGATGTAAGGGTGCAGATACTCAGATTTAAGGGCGCAGATACTCGGATGTAAGGACGCAGATACTCCGATGTAAGGGCACAGATACTCAGATGTAAGGGCGCAGATACTCCCATGTAAGGGCACAGATACTCCGATGTAAGGGCGCGGATACTCGGATGTAAGGGTGCAGATACTCCCATATAAGGGCGCAGATACTCCGATGTAAGGGCGCAGATACTCCGATGTAAGGGCGCAGATACTCGGATGCAAGGGTGCAGATACTCCCATGTAAGGGCACAGATACTCCCATGTAAGGGCGCAGATACTCCGATGTAAGGGCGCAGATACTCGGATGCAAGGGTGCAGATACTCCGATGTAAGGGCGCAGATACTCGGATGTAAGGGCGCGGATACTCGGATGTAAGGGCGCAGATACTCGGATGTAAGGGCGCGGATACTCGGATGTAAGGGTGCAGATACTCGGATGTAAGGGCGCAGATACTCGGATGTAAGGGCGCAGATACTCGGATGTAAGGGCGCAGATACTCGGATGTAAGGGCGCAGATCCTCGGATGTAAGGGCGCAGATACTCGGATGTAAGGGTGCAGATACTCGGATGTAAGGGTGCAGATACTCGGATGTAACGGTGCAGATACTCGGATGTAAGGGTGCAGATACTCGGATGTAAGGGCGCGGATACTCGGATGTAAGGGCACAGATACTCCGATGTAAGGACACAGATACTCGGATGTAAGGGCGCAGATACTCGGATGTAAGGGTGCAGATACTCCGATGTAAGGGCGCAGATACTCCGATGTAAGGACACAGATACTCGGATGTAAGGACACAGATACTCCGATGTAAGGGCGCAGATACTCCGATGTAAGGGTGCAGATACTCCGATGTAAGGACACAGATACTCGGATGTAAGGGTGCAGATACTCGGATGTAAGGGCGCAGATACTCCGATGTAAGGACACAGATACTCGGATGTAAGGACACAGATACTCGGATGTAAGGGCGCAGATACTCGGATGTAAGGGCGCAGATACTCCGATGTAAGGGTGCAGATACTCGGATGTAAGGGCGCAGATACTCGGATGTAAGGGTGCAGATACTCCGATGTAAGGACACAGATACTCGGATGTAAGGGTGCAGATACTCGGATGTAAGGGTGCAGATACTCCGATGTAAGGGCGCAGATACTCAGATTTAAGGGTGCAGATACTCGGATGTAAGGGCGCAGATACCCAGATGTAAGGGCGCAGATACTCAGATGTAAGGGCACAGATACTCCGATGTAAGGGCGCAGATACTCGGATGTAAGGGCGCAGATACCCAGATGTAGGGGCGCAGATACTCAGATGTAAGGACACAGAGAGTCCGATGTAAGGGCGCAGATACTCCAATGTAAGGACACAGATACTCAGATGTAAGGGCACAGATACTCTGATGTAAGGGTGCAGATACTCGGATGTAAGGGCGCAGATACTCGGATGTAAGGGCGCAGATACTCAGATGTAAGGGCGCAGATACTCCGATGCAAGGGCGCAGATACTCAGATTTAAGGGCGCAGATACTCGGATGTAAGGACGCAGATACTCAGATGTAAGGGCGCAGATACTCTGATGTAAGGGTGCAGATACTCAGATTTAAGGGCGCAGATACTCGGATGTAAGGACGCAGATACTCAGATGTAAGGGCACAGATACTCTGATGTAAGGGCGCAGATACTCCGATGTAAGGGCGCAGATACTCGGATGTAAGGGTGTAGATACTCGGATGTAAGGGCACAGATACTCGGATGTAAAGGCGCAGATACTCAGATGTAAGGGCGCAGATACTCCCATGTAAGGGCACAGATACTCCGATGTAAGGGCGCAGATACTCGGATGTAAGGGTGCAGATACTCCGATGTAAGGGCGCAGATACTCCCATGTAAGGGCACAGATACTCCGATGTAAGGGCGCAGATACTCGGATGTAAGGGCGCAGATACTCAGATGTAAGGGCGCAGATACTCCGATGTAAGGGCGCAGATACTCAGATTTAAGGGCGCAGATACTCGGATGTAAGGACGCAGATACTCAGATGTAAGGGCGCAGATACTCCGATGTAAGGGCGCAGATACTCAGATTTAAGGGCGCAGATACTCGGATGTAAGGACGCAGAGACTCGGATGTAAGGGCACAGATACTCTGATGTAAGGGCGCAGATACTCAGATTTAAGGGCGCAGATACTCAGATGTAAGGGCACAGATACTCGGATGTAAGGGCACAGATACTGTGATGTAAGGGCGCAGATACTCCGATGTAAGGGCGCAGATACTCAGATTTAAGGGCGCAGATACTCTGATGTAAGGGCGCAGATACTCTGATGTAAGGGCGCAGATACTCGGATGTAAGGGCGCGGATACTCAGATGTAAGGACGCAGATACTCCCATGTAAGGGCACAGATACTCCGATGTAAGGGCGCAGATACTCAGATGGAAGGGCGCAGATACTCCCATGTAAGGGCACAGATACTCCGATGTAAGGGCGCAGATACTCAGATGTAAGGGCGCAGATACTCCCATGTAAGGGCACAGATACTCCGATGTAAGGGCGCAGATACTCCGATGTAAGGGCGCAGATACTCAGATGTAAGGGCATAGATACTCAGATTTAAGGGCGCAGATACTCAGATGTAAGGGCGCAGATACTCCCATGTAAGGGCACAGATACTCCGATGTAAGGGCGCAGATACTCAGATGTAAGGGCACAGATACTCGGATGTAAGGGCGCGGATACTCGGATGTAAGGGCGCGGATACTCGGATGTAAGGGTGCAGATACTCCCATATAAGGGCACAGATACTCCGATGTAAGGGCGCAGATACTCCGATGTAAGGGCGCAGATACTCGGATGCAAGGGTGCAGATACTCCCATGTAAGGGCACAGATACTCCGATGTAAGGGCGCAGATACTCGGATGCAAGGGTGCAGATACTCCGATGTAAGGGCGCAGATACTCAGATGTAAGGGCGCGGATACTCGGATGTAAGGGCGCAGATACTCGGATGTAAGGGCGCGGATACTCGGATGTAAGGGTGCGGATACTCGGATGTAAGGGCGCAGATGCTCGGATGTAAGGGCGCAGATACTCGGATGTAAGGGCGCAGATACTCGGATGTAAGGGCGCAGATACTCGGATGTAAGGGCGCAGATACTCGGATGTAAGGGTGCAGATACTCGGATGTAAGGGTGCAGATACTCGGATGTAACGGTGCAGATACTCGGATGTAAGTGTGCAGATACTCGGATGTAAGGGCGCGGATACTCGGATGTAAGGGCACAGATACTCCGATGTAAGGACACAGATACTCGGATGTAAGGGCGCAGATACTCGGATGTAAGGGTGCAGATACTCCGATGTAAGGGCGCAGATACTCCGATGTAAGGACACAGATACTCGGATGTAAGGACACAGATACTCGGATGTAAGGGCGCAGATACTCCGATGTAAGGGTGCAGATACTCCGATGTAAGGACACAGATACTCGGATGTAAGGGTGCAGATACTCGGATGTAAGGGCGCAGATACTCCGATGTAAGGACACAGATACTCGGATGTAAGGACACAGATACTCGGATGTAAGGGCGCAGATACTCGGATGTAAGGGCGCAGATACTCCGATGTAAGGGTGCAGATACTCGGATGTAAGGGCGCAGATACTCGGATGTAAGGGTGCAGATACTCCGATGTAAGGACACAGATACTCGGATGTAAGGGTGCAGATACTCGGATGTAAGGGTGCAGATACTCCGATGTAAGGGCGCAGATACTCAGATTTAAGGGTGCAGATACTCGGATGTAAGGACGCAGATACTCAGATGTAAGGGCACAGATACTCTGATGTAAGGGTGCAGATACTCAGATTTAAGGGCGCAGATACTCGGATGTAAGGACGCAGATACTCCGATGTAAGGGCACAGATACTCAGATGTAAGGGCGCAGATACTCCCATGTAAGGGCACAGATACTCCGATGTAAGGGCGCGGATACTCGGATGTAAGGGTGCAGATACTCCCATATAAGGGCGCAGATACTCCGATGTAAGGGCGCAGATACTCCGATGTAAGGGCGCAGATACTCGGATGCAAGGGTGCAGATACTCCCATGTAAGGGCACAGATACTCCCATGTAAGGGCGCAGATACTCCGATGTAAGGGCGCAGATACTCGGATGCAAGGGTGCAGATACTCCGATGTAAGGGCGCAGATACTCGGATGTAAGGGCGCGGATACTCGGATGTAAGGGCGCAGATACTCGGATGTAAGGGCGCGGATACTCGGATGTAAGGGTGCAGATACTCGGATGTAAGGGCGCAGATACTCGGATGTAAGGGCGCAGATACTCGGATGTAAGGGCGCAGATACTCGGATGTAAGGGCGCAGATCCTCGGATGTAAGGGCGCAGATACTCGGATGTAAGGGTGCAGATACTCGGATGTAAGGGTGCAGATACTCGGATGTAACGGTGCAGATACTCGGATGTAAGGGTGCAGATACTCGGATGTAAGGGCGCGGATACTCGGATGTAAGGGCACAGATACTCCGATGTAAGGACACAGATACTCGGATGTAAGGGCGCAGATACTCGGATGTAAGGGTGCAGATACTCCGATGTAAGGGCGCAGATACTCCGATGTAAGGACACAGATACTCGGATGTAAGGACACAGATACTCCGATGTAAGGGCGCAGATACTCCGATGTAAGGGTGCAGATACTCCGATGTAAGGACACAGATACTCGGATGTAAGGGTGCAGATACTCGGATGTAAGGGCGCAGATACTCCGATGTAAGGACACAGATACTCGGATGTAAGGACACAGATACTCGGATGTAAGGGCGCAGATACTCGGATGTAAGGGCGCAGATACTCCGATGTAAGGGTGCAGATACTCGGATGTAAGGGCGCAGATACTCGGATGTAAGGGTGCAGATACTCCGATGTAAGGACACAGATACTCGGATGTAAGGGTGCAGATACTCGGATGTAAGGGTGCAGATACTCCGATGTAAGGGCGCAGATACTCAGATTTAAGGGTGCAGATACTCGGATGTAAGGGCGCAGATACCCAGATGTAAGGGCGCAGATACTCAGATGTAAGGGCACAGATACTCCGATGTAAGGGCGCAGATACTCGGATGTAAGGGCGCAGATACCCAGATGTAGGGGCGCAGATACTCAGATGTAAGGACACAGAGAGTCCGATGTAAGGGCGCAGATACTCCAATGTAAGGACACAGATACTCAGATGTAAGGGCACAGATACTCTGATGTAAGGGTGCAGATACTCGGATGTAAGGGCGCAGATACTCGGATGTAAGGGCGCAGATACTCAGATGTAAGGGCGCAGATACTCCGATGCAAGGGCGCAGATACTCAGATTTAAGGGCGCAGATACTCGGATGTAAGGACGCAGATACTCAGATGTAAGGGCGCAGATACTCTGATGTAAGGGTGCAGATACTCAGATTTAAGGGCGCAGATACTCGGATGTAAGGACGCAGATACTCAGATGTAAGGGCACAGATACTCTGATGTAAGGGCGCAGATACTCCGATGTAAGGGCGCAGATACTCGGATGTAAGGGTGTAGATACTCGGATGTAAGGGCACAGATACTCGGATGTAAAGGCGCAGATACTCAGATGTAAGGGCGCAGATACTCCCATGTAAGGGCACAGATACTCCGATGTAAGGGCGCAGATACTCGGATGTAAGGGTGCAGATACTCCGATGTAAGGGCGCAGATACTCCCATGTAAGGGCACAGATACTCCGATGTAAGGGCGCAGATACTCGGATGTAAGGGCGCAGATACTCAGATGTAAGGGCGCAGATACTCCGATGTAAGGGCGCAGATACTCAGATTTAAGGGCGCAGATACTCGGATGTAAGGACGCAGATACTCAGATTTAAGGGCGCAGATACTCGGATGTAAGGACGCAGAGACTCGGATGTAAGGGCACAGATACTCTGATGTAAGGGCGCAGATACTCAGATTTAAGGGCGCAGATACTCAGATGTAAGGGCACAGATACTCGGATGTAAGGGCACAGATACTGTGATGTAAGGGCGCAGATACTCCGATGTAAGGGCGCAGATACTCAGATTTAAGGGCGCAGATACTCTGATGTAAGGGCGCAGATACTCTGATGTAAGGGCGCAGATACTCGGATGTAAGGGCGCGGATACTCAGATGTAAGGACGCAGATACTCCCATGTAAGGGCACAGATACTCCGATGTAAGGGCGCAGATACTCAGATGGAAGGGCGCAGATACTCCCATGTAAGGGCACAGATACTCCGATGTAAGGGCGCAGATACTCAGATGTAAGGGCGCAGATACTCCCATGTAAGGGCACAGATACTCCGATGTAAGGGCGCAGATACTCCGATGTAAGGGCGCAGATACTCAGATGTAAGGGCATAGATACTCAGATTTAAGGGCGCAGATACTCAGATGTAAGGGCGCAGATACTCCCATGTAAGGGCACAGATACTCCGATGTAAGGGCGCAGATACTCAGATGTAAGGGCACAGATACTCGGATGTAAGGGCGCGGATACTCGGATGTAAGGGCGCGGATACTCGGATGTAAGGGTGCAGATACTCCCATATAAGGGCACAGATACTCCGATGTAAGGGCGCAGATACTCCGATGTAAGGGCGCAGATACTCGGATGCAAGGGTGCAGATACTCCCATGTAAGGGCACAGATACTCCGATGTAAGGGCGCAGATACTCGGATGCAAGGGTGCAGATACTCCGATGTAAGGGCGCAGATACTCAGATGTAAGGGCGCGGATACTCGGATGTAAGGGCGCAGATACTCGGATGTAAGGGCGCGGATACTCGGATGTAAGGGTGCGGATACTCGGATGTAAGGGCGCAGATGCTCGGATGTAAGGGCGCAGATACTCGGATGTAAGGGCGCAGATACTCGGATGTAAGGGCGCAGATACTCGGATGTAAGGGCGCAGATACTCGGATGTAAGGGTGCAGATACTCGGATGTAAGGGTGCAGATACTCGGATGTAACGGTGCAGATACTCGGATGTAAGTGTGCAGATACTCGGATGTAAGGGCGCGGATACTCGGATGTAAGGGCACAGATACTCCGATGTAAGGACACAGATACTCGGATGTAAGGGCGCAGATACTCGGATGTAAGGGTGCAGATACTCCGATGTAAGGGCGCAGATACTCCGATGTAAGGACACAGATACTCGGATGTAAGGACACAGATACTCGGATGTAAGGGCGCAGATACTCCGATGTAAGGGTGCAGATACTCCGATGTAAGGACACAGATACTCGGATGTAAGGGTGCAGATACTCGGATGTAAGGGCGCAGATACTCCGATGTAAGGACACAGATACTCGGATGTAAGGACACAGATACTCGGATGTAAGGGCGCAGATACTCGGATGTAAGGGCGCAGATACTCCGATGTAAGGGTGCAGATACTCGGATGTAAGGGCGCAGATACTCGGATGTAAGGGTGCAGATACTCCGATGTAAGGACACAGATACTCGGATGTAAGGGTGCAGATACTCGGATGTAAGGGTGCAGATACTCCGATGTAAGGGCGCAGATACTCAGATTTAAGGGTGCAGATACTCGGATGTAAGGACGCAGATACTCAGATGTAAGGGCACAGATACTCTGATGTAAGGGTGCAGATACTCAGATTTAAGGGCGCAGATACTCGGATGTAAGGACGCAGATACTCAGATGTAAGGGCACAGATACTCTGATGTAAGGGCGCAGATACTCCGATGTAAGGGCGCAGATACTCGGATGTAAGGGTGTAGATACTCGGATGTAAGGGCACAGATACTCGGATGTAAAGGCGCAGATACTCAGATGTAAGGGCGCAGATACTCCCATGTAAGGGCACAGATACTCCGATGTAAGGGCGCAGATACTCGGATGTAAGGGTGCAGATACTCCGATGTAAGCGCGCAGATACTCCCATGTAAGGGCACAGATACTCCGATGTAAGGGCGCAGATACTCGGATGTAAGGGCGCAGATACTCAGATGTAAGGGCGCAGATACTCCGATGTAAGGGCGCAGATACTCAGATTTAAGGGCGCAGATACTCGGATGTAAGGACGCAGATACTCAGATGTAAGGGCGCAGATACTCCGATGTAAGGGCGCAGATACTCAGATTTAAGGGCGCAGATACTCGGATGTAAGGACGCAAATACTCGGATGTAAGGGCACAGATACTCTGATGTAAGGGCGCAGATACTCAGATTTAAGGGCGCAGATACTCAGATGTAAGGGCACAGATACTCGGATGTAAGGGCACAGATACTGTGATGTAAGGGCGCAGATACTCCGATGTAAGGGCGCAGATACTCAGATTTAAGGGCGCAGATACTCTGATGTAAGGGCGCAGATACTCTGATGTAAGGGCGCAGATACTCGGATGTAAGGGCGCGGATACTCGGATGTAAGGGCGCAGATACTCCCATGTAAGGGCACAGATACTCCGATGTAAGGGCGCAGATACTCAGATGTAAGGGCGCAGATACTCCCATGTAAGGGCACAGATACTCCGATGTAAGGGCGCAGATACTCAGATGTAAGGGCGCAGATCCTCCCATGTAAGGGCACAGATACTCCGATGTAAGAGCGCAGATACTCCGATGTAAGGGCGCAGATACTCAGATGTAAGGGCATAGATACTCAGATTTAAGGGCGCAGATACTCAGATGTAAGGGCGCGGATACTCGGATGTAAGGGTGCAGATACTCCCATATAAGGGCACAGATACTCCGATGTAAGGGCGCAGATACTCCGATGTAAGGGCGCAGATACTCGGATGCAAGGGTGCAGATACTCCCATGTAAGGGCACAGATACTCCCATGTAAGGGCGCAGATACTCCGATGTAAGGGCGCAGATACTCGGATGCAAGGGTGCAGATACTCCGATGTAAGGGCGCAGATACTCAGATGTAAGGGCGCGGATACTCGGATGTAAGGGCGCAGATACTCGGATGTAAGGGCGCGGATACTCGGATGTAAGGGTGCAGATACTCGGATGTAAGGGCGCAGATACTCGGATGTAAGGGCGCAGATACTCGGATGTAAGGGCGCAGATACTCGGATGTAAGGGCGCAGATCCTCGGATGTAAGGGCGCAGATACTCGGATGTAAGGGCGCAGATACTCGGATGTAAGGGTGCAGATACTCGGATGTAAGGGTGCAGATACTCGGATGTAACGGTGCAGATACTCGGATGTAAGGGTGCAGATACTCGGATGTAAGGGCGCGGATACTCGGATGTAAGGGCACAGATACTCCGATGTAAGGACACAGATACTCGGATGTAAGGGCGCAGATACTCGGATGTAAGGGTGCAGATACTCCGATGTAAGGGCGCAGATACTCCGATGTAAGGACACAGATACTCGGATGTAAGGACACAGATACTCGGATGTAAGGGCGCAGATACTCCGATGTAAGGGTGCAGATACTCCGATGTAAGGACACAGATACTCGGATGTAAGGGTGCAGATACTCCGATGTAAGGGTGCAGATACTCCGATGTAAGGACACAGATACTCGGATGTAAGGGTGCAGACACTCGGATGTAAGGGCGCAGATACTCCGATGTAAGGACACAGATACTCGGATGTAAGGGCGCAGATACTCCGATGTAAGGGTGCAGATACTCCGATGTAAGGACACAGATACTCGGATGTAAGGGTGCAGATACTCGGATGTAAGGGCGCAGATACTCCGATGTAAGGACACAGATACTCGGATGTAAGGACACAGATACTCGGATGTAAGGGCGCAGATACTCGGATGTAAGGGCGCAGATACTCCGATGTAAGGGTGCAGATGCTCGGATGTAAGGGCGCAGATACTCGGATGTAAGGGTGCAGATACTCCGATGTAAGGACACAGATACTCGGATGTAAGGGTGCAGATACTCGGATGTAAGGGTGCAGATACTCGGATGTAAGGGTGCAGATACTCCAATCTTTAGAAATGGCAGTGCAGGAAGAAAAAGCCAAATAATGACACACACTCACTCAATTCATCCGAATGCCGTTTGTGAGCTGTTTTTAAATTTGAATGCAACAAAGAAACATCACCGATGGTGGGATTCGATCATGCTCCTGCAAAGCACAATTCCATTGAGCTCTCGGTCACCTTGTCCTGCCAAAATACATTGATAAGCGAATTATACCATCGGTCTGTGAAATCCAAATGGTAAAGTTCCAATGGCAAAATCATTCTCAATAACCGTTTCCCACACAGGAGTCATCAACCAAAGTGTGATTCATTTCATTTAGAAACGGTGGCTATGAACTTTCTCATCGAGATTTTGGAAGTTGAAGCAAATAGAATAATAGAAAAACTCAGGGCCAGCGGTCAGATTCAAACTTCGCCGAGCTGAAAACTACAATTCCAATCAGTCCGCCTGGGTGTCCTTTTAAAAGTTACAAAGAATCCAAGTGTCAAAAAATGTCTCCGTCCATGTTGTGATTCTGGGAACTGATACAGGGGAATAAACAGATAATGAAAAGCACAGGGCAATAGACAGAAAGCTGGAACAGGCAGCTGCTAAATCGGGGTCTGTGATTAATCTGTTTCGACACTGTTTAAAATATTAAATATTTCGGGTTGACATCGGTGCGGTGATTGTTGCCTTGTTTTATTTGTGACAATGAACTAAATAGTGGATTTTAACAGCAGAAGAAAACTGGAACGTTTTTATATTTTGTTCAGTGGGCAGCAAGTAAGCATTTGAAATAGTTCTCCTGGCCAACATATATCTCTAAGAATACAACGCTTTCGAAGGCAGGTAGATAAGGTAAAGTCCTCGGCCTCGGTCTCAAGCCCTCTGCTTATGGTTTTACTGTGACTACCACTTGGTAAAAGTTGGATCTATCAGCGGGCTCGTTGGTTTAGGGGCATCTGTCAGCGAGTAGGTGACGAGGTTGGGGTTAATAACCGTGGGCATGCTGTGACGGGACATTGATTTTGGGAATGTACAAAATACTGTCTGAAATGCTCTTTAGTCTTCCAGGCAGCTCGAGCTTTGGATGCCCTTCCCTTTCCCCTCGTGGGAATGTGTCTATTCTGTACCCGAGCTATCTCCTCATTCAAAGCTTCTCATTTTCTGTTTCCAATCTTTTATTCCAATCCACCTGGGCCAGATCCCCTTTCAACTCGCTGAAATTAGCCCTCCTCCATTTGAGTATTTTCATAATTGATTTTTTTCTTGCATTTTCCATAACTACTGTAATCCTAACGATGTTTTGATTCCTGTTTCCCAAATGCAGCCCCATTAAATCATGTTCCACCTGCCCCACTTCATTCCCAGAATTAAATCCAGCACTCTTTCCTCCCTCATTGGGCTGGAAATGTGTTGATCAAGAAAGTTCTCTTGTACACATTTCAGGAATTCCTCCCCCTCTTTGCCCTTTACACTGTTGTTTTCCCAGTCTATGTTGGGATAAGTGAAGTCCCCCAGTATCACGACTCCAAAATTCTTGCATCTTTCTGCAATTTGTCTGCCAATTTGTTCCTCTATCTCCTTCCCACTATTTGGCTGCCTATATTGTGCACGCTCCAGTGTATAGGCACCTCTATTGTTCCTTAATTCTAACCAAATAGATTCTGTCTTCGAACCCTCAAATATATCATCCCTTTCCAGTGCTGTAATAGTATCTTTGATCAATACTGTCACCCCCACCCCCAGTCCTTTTTTCCCTTCCCTATTTTTCCTGAATGCCTTATAACCAGGAATATTAAGTTCCCAATCCTCCCCTTGTTTGAGCCAGGTCTCTGTTACTGCCACTATATCACAAGCCCACAATGCTACAATTACCTGCAGATCAGCAACCTTACCACACCCTTCACATTTATACCCTGTCTGATCCCTCCTATTTCTGAACTACTCTTTATTCTAATGCTGTTTGTCTCTCCCAGTCCTCTGTGCACCTTGTTTCTCCTTTCTAATGCTTTATCCTGGTGCCCCTCCCCCTGCCAAATTAATGTAAACCCTCCCCCACTGTACTAGTTAACCTCCCCATGAGGACATTGGTCTCAGCTCTGTTGAGATGCAACCCGTCCAGATCCCTCCTGCCCCAGAACTGGTCCCAATACCCCAGGTATCTGAAGCCCTCCCTCCTGCACCATTTCTCCAGCCTCACATTAACCTGTCTTATCCTATATTCCAATACTCACTCGTGCGCGGCCCTGGGAGTAATCCAGAGTTTACTTACTACCTTTGAGGTCCTGCATTTGAACGTCAGCCGTAGCTCCTGAAACTCTGACTGTGGGACCTCAACCCTTTTCCTACCTATGTCATTGGTATCAACATGGACCATGACTTCAGACTGATCCCCTTCCCACCGACCCGTTCAGTGATGCCCTTTACCCTGGCACCAGGGAGGCAACACACCATGTGTGAGTCATGTCAGTGGTTGCAGAAACCCTGTCTATCCCCCGAATCTCGCATGACAACTGAATTTCTACACTTTGCAGTGCCTCCTGTGTAGTCCTTTGCCCCATGGTGCTGTGGACGTGCTCTAGACTGCACACCCCGGTTTCAGAGTGATGGACTCGTGGAGGATTCCTACACTACCTGTTTCTTCCGACCCTGCTGGGTGGCCACACACTTACTACGGCCCCTGAACTCTGTGTGGCGGTTGTGTGACCACCCCCTGGAACGTGCGATCCAGGAAATGCTCAGACTCCCGTAAGCCCTGCAGTGATTCCAGCCACTCCTCAAGCTCTGAAATCCTGAGCTTGAGTTCGAGCAGCTGGAGGCACATCCTCCACACATTGGTTATCCAGGTCCCAGAGATCGCACATATCACTGGACTAGCAGGCAATGGGTCTCTGCTGTCCCATCATTTTCATCGATATGTTATATGTGTGACTCTTATGTTAGTTCAATATTCCCTTAACTCCTATTGGGCCAGAAATTGCTCCTAAAATATCCTCTTTTTCGACTGTAAATACTGACGTAAAGTAATTGTTCAACATGTCCGCCATTTCCCCATTGTCAATGACAATATCCCCACTTTCAGTTTTGAAGGGGCCAACACTGCTCCTGACCACCCTCTTTTTCCTAATATAACTATTGGTTTTGATATCCCTTGCGAGTTTCTTTTCATACTCTCTTTTTGTAGCTCTTACTATCTGTGTTGTGACCCTTTGTTGATCTTTGTATCTTTCCCATTCGCCAGGATCTGTGCCATTTTTTGCCTTTTTGTATGCCCTTTCCTTATGTCTTATACTCTCCCTTACCTCTTTAGTTGTCCATGGCTGTTTTTTTTGGCAAGTAGAGTTCTTGCCCCTCGGGGGTATAAACCGGTTCTGTATCACGTTAAATGTTTCTTTAAACATTTCCCACTGATCATCAGTCGTTTTACCCATTAACAGATTTGCCCAGTTTACTGTGGACAGTCTCTGTCTCATCCCACTCTCTCCCTCCCTCTCTCTGCCTCTCTGTCTCTGTCTCTCACTTCCTCTCTCTCTGCCTCTCTTTCTGTCTCTCACTGTTCACTCGCTCTCTCTGTCTCTGTCCCTCCTTCTCCCTCTTTCTCTGTCACTCTCTCCCTCCCTCTCTCTGCCTTTCTGTCTCTGTCTCTCATTTCTTCTCTCTGTGCCTCTCTGTCTCTCTTTCTGTCTCTCTTTCTGTCTCTCACTGTCTCTACCTCTCCCTCTCTGTCTGTGTCTCTCCCCTCTCCTGCTCTGCCTCTCCCTCTCTGTCTGTCTCTCAGTCTGGACCAGCCATATAAATACTGTGGCTACAAGAGCAGGTCAGAGGCTGGGTATTCTGCGGCGAGTGACTCACCTCCTGACTCCCCAAAGCCTTTCCACCATCTACAAGGCACAAGTCAGGAGTGTGATGGAATACTCTCCACTTGCCTGGATGAGTGCAGCTCCAACAACACTCAAGAAGCTCGACACCATCCAGGACAAAGCAGCCCGCTTGATTGGTACCCCCATCCACCACCCTAAACATTCACTCCCTTCACCACCGGCGCACCCGTGGCTGCAGTGTGCACCATCCACAGGATGGCACTGCAGCAACTCGCCAAGGCTTCTTCGACAGCACCTCCCAAACCCGCGACCTCTACCACCTAGAAGGACAAGGGCAGCAGGCACATGGGAACAACACCACCTGCACGTTCCCCTCCAAGTCACACACTATCCCGACTTGGAAATATATCACCGTTCCTTCATCATCGCTGGGTCAAAATCCTGGAACTCCCTTCCTAACAGCACTGTGGAGAACCGTCACCACACGGACTGCAGCGGTTCAAGAAGGCGGCTCACCACCACCTTCTCAAGGGCAATTAGGGATGGGCAATAAATGCCGGCCTCGCCAGCGACACCCACATCCCGTGAACGAATTTTTGAAAAGTCACGCTCTCTTGCGCTTTGTCTCTCTCTCTTTCTCTCTCTCAGGTCGCTCTCCTCTCTCTCTGTCCCTCTCTCTGACTCGCTCTCTCTCTCTCTCTCATATTCTCTCTGATTCTCTGCCTCACTCTGTCCGCCAGCTCTCTCTATCTCCATCTCTGGATCTCTGTCTGTCTCTCTATCTCTCTCTAACTCTCTCGATCTCTCTCTAGCATGCTCTCTCTCTTTGTGCCTCACTGTCTCTCTCTGATTCTCTCTATCTGACTATCTCTCTGTGCCTCTCTCTTTCTCTCTGTGTCTCTCTCTCTCTGTCTCTCTTTATGACTCTCATTTAATTCTTGCTGCCCCCATAACTTTAGGGTTCCCAA